>NC_026477.1:7926344-7943959 GCF_000240135.3 Fusarium graminearum PH-1
AGACCAAGTAGTACAGCCTGCAAATACCGGCGGGCGGCAGAGCCGTCGAGGGGCCACGGGTAGGCAATTCGCCGCCCGAGACCGACTCCTCGCCGAGCAGGAAGATACTTCTGGCAGTCGTCCGGTGTGGAACGATGTCTACGAAGTCTTCCATTGTACAGGTGTTCCGTGTGTCAACGCAGGCTTTTATTGCTGGCGCGATCCAGTCAGTAAGAAGCATTTTAAGCTCGACTCGAGCCTTCTAAACAAGCTCGTCGATTACGCCGAAGAAGGCAGGCTGATGAGAAACCATGACCATGTGCCCGAAACAATCCGTGAACGAATCTTCAGACAGGACCAGGAGAATCTAGAACGGAAGCAGCTGAAACGTAAGAGGGGCGATAGCTTACCTCCAATCAATATTAGTGTTTCTTGTCTAGGATCCCACGGTGAGGCTCAGCAGGACCCTCCGACTGGGACACATGTCACAGCTGCAGGTAGTAGGGTAGGATTCAGCAGACGGGCCGTTGATATCGTCATTCCCTTGCCGATCGACAGAGCAGGAATTGCCTACTGTGAGTGGCTGTGTGGACGAGTGGAGAGCGACTACTGGGAAGCGGGCTTTCGGCAAGCGCATCGAATCACGATGGAGGCGTGTTTCGACTTGAAGTATGTCTACCAGGTTCAAGACATTGCATTTTTCACGGACAAAGGCGTAGCCTTGGGCATCGCCCTCTCGTACATCGGCGATATCCCTTTGTGGGCGGGCACACTGAAATGACAGTTGGAGCTTTATATTTTATCCTTCTCTAGCTCAATTGATCATCGTTATCTGCACAGCCTGAACTAGGAGGATGCTCAACCGTCAAGCCAGCGTTCCTGAAGTGTCCTTCAGAACTATCTTGTCGCCCACCAGCAGCGACACAGGACTTGATGTACGCGCCAAAGTCTCTGCGGACTTCATCAAGCAACTACTTCGTCACTGTAACAGATGGCCAGAGCCGGAATCTGTCCTCGTCATGGATAATGCTACAATTCACTGTTCCAAAGAGATCGAAGAGATGTGCGAGAGGGCAGGCGTGAAGCAGGTCTTCACAGCACCATACACGCCTATAACGAACCCAATAGAGGAGCATTTCGCCGAACTCAAGGCGTATGCAAAGGTGCGATGGGACGAGCACATCGATCTCATTCACAAAGGTCTCGGTGTCAGTAGAGCCCCGATAGACACGCGACAGCTTGATGCCTCTCTGTGTATACGCAGACAGGACTTGATACCTCTCCTCCCGCTGGAACGTAGCTGTTTGCCTAGGAGTGATGCCTTTTGGGGCCCATCCCTTGCATCGTAGTCCGACGGTCTTGTCCATGCCCGACTCATCAATAAATATGAGGTGATACGATCTATACCCACCAAGCTTCAACCTATAATTATAGTAATGCTGTAGTTGTCGATCCCGCTGCTTGGCGACGTGGCGTGTGTTCTTACGACTCCATTTGATCTTTTGCAACGTCCGGGTGATGGTTGAAGGCGACACTTCTACACCAAACTCGTCAGCATTACAGCCTTACACTTATCCACCATCGTTCTAATGCCTCAGGCAGCACCCTGGCCAAGAGGCTCTGGAAAGTGACCTTGGCTAGTGCGCCTACGTACTGTACCACCCCACAATGACCCCACTAGCTTAAATTTATGTTAGTGAGGTATGGTACAGTAAAGATCGAAATCTGTTGTCCATTTTTGACTCTCTTTCATTTATACCGCACGGACGTTTTTGATGGGGGCGTATGGCTTACACAGTAATTCATATTTATTGGTAATGTATTAATGTACTCCTTTGCTGACAGCTTACGTGCATTGCCTAAAAAGCGTAAAAAGCGTAATACGGCTTCACAGCAAATTGTCCTCACCCATACTCTATGACCTCCAAATGCTGACCTCCCTCACAACGTTCAGGAGTGAACACTTCAGCATTGTTGAGAAAGTCCAGAATCTGACCTCAGTACCTTACTGTCTCCATAAACTGATTAAGATGCCCAGTCCAACTCTTCAACCATACAAGAATAAACTGAAATAGCTTGAGCATAGCTCTGCTCGTTCTGTTTTCTTTTTTTTTTACAATGCGTTTTTATGAAAGCCGAGCTGTGGCCGAAGATATCCAGAGTTAGGGTCCAGAATCTCTTTGACATGGCCTCTTCTGCCTGTGGCACAAAGAGAATGGCGCCATACCTTTTCCCATGCCCCACGTCTCGGCAGCTGGTCAGCACGATGGACGAGAAGGACGGCACGGCGTGTCGCAAAAGGACGCAATGCCGACCTCCGCAACTATTATCTCTACAACCTAGCGTTCTACCGGTCAGACTAACTCATCTTCCAATCGATCAAGTGGTGCACACACGTTGAGGTGGTTCATCGTTGGGGAGCGAGCGTTTCGTCCCATTCGGTAAGTTGCAAGGTAAGCTGGAGCGGCCGTTCAGGATCTGGCCAAGCGGGGTTGCATCACGGATTACGATTGACTGTGACGTCAGATCGAGATTGACACTTTCGTCATCCGTCGCCCAGCTGAAAAGATCGCTATCATCGTCGTTCATCATGCCGTACTGCACGACCTTACTACAATAGCCTACTCACCGCAAAAAAGACAAGGAAGGAGAATAGAAAACGAAAATGCTCCTATAGGGTGCGAAAGAGCGACCCTTCCCTTTGAGGAGGGGCAGTCAAAGAGAACCGCCCTTGCTGGGTGGCTCCACAAAAAGCCCGTTGTGACGCGGCAGTGCTCTACTACTTTCAGTCTAGGGCCCTTTGATGAATTGCAATGTTTATCTCCACCCAAATCAGATTGCATCACATCGTCTCGAGGAGCCTCGGGAATGTAACTTCATCGTCTCCACGTGTTACGTTTTAGCTGTAGCCCCACCTCGTGATCTACGATCATCGTCAAATGACACTAGGAGCGGGCCGTACGTGCAGATGATCTCAGTATGCCGCTGAACTGGGCACAGTTTGTGCATTACGGGGTATAAATTGGCGTTCATATGTAGCTCTATATCTAATATGAGGTTTTGAACTAGTAATGGCCCATAACTCGTCGTCATCACGAATATTCCTGATTATATCCTTCGGGAGTTAGTTAGACGTCATCCTATCATCCTGCCAATGCGGACGGCTTTGTCAATATTCGGCCCTTGACAAGTTACTCCATCCACAAGGCAACTTACGACTAACTTGCAGTCATACTATTCTTGTATGTGGGTCATCAATCGAGGTTTCACCACTAAAAGGCTTTGTATACATCGGGGACAGTGTCCAAAGGTCATTACTATATACACACCCTGATGGAAGTCCGTGCGCTGAAAACTAAAGAGAGATTGATGGACAACCGATTTCTATCATTACTGTAACTAAACCTGAAAATTACTGTACAACCGTTAGCTAATTGAAGCCGCTAGATTTCCCACCAGTGGCCTAAACAACAAGTGTTTCAACCCAGATCAGTTGACAATTGAGTTGGAAGTAGCCAATCGACAGCGCAACGCATGCAGGGGCAGAGTCATCTTTATCGCGCCTGATGGCACGACATTCCATCCATGTACTCACACTGTGTTACGACCCAAATAACGAAGTCATGGGTACAGTCCCGACCGAAATCAGAGGCCACCCTGGCTTTCTATAAAATGTTTCTGTGCACGGATCATCTGTGGCTAGTGTGGCTACATCCAGTGCGTCTAGGTTGTCTCGATACTGTAATCCCTTGCCCCACCTCCTTCCTAGTAGTGGCTGCTATCATCGCTTACTGTCATCCAAAATGGCCGCTTATGGACGCAAGTCGGCATATTTCGTCTTGTACTCTACTGTTATGTCGGGGGCGTCCAGAGTAAGCCTGTCTCTTGAACCAGCATGCTCATCCATATCGCTATGCTGACAACGTTTGTCTGCTCGAGAACGCCGAATGCAACTCGAAAGCCGTCTTGGAGATTTCCCAGCAAGCGGTTATTGAGCCACTGATCTTCTCGGCAGTCATGTATCCGTCCACTGCTCCACCTCAGACATAGAAATCCCTAACACCAAGACTCTTCCTGATCGGCAACCTATGGCAACTGTGCTTCCCGAAACAGCGACTTCTCCATTGCGGCATTCGGGAGGCAGCCAGAACAAGTCTTTTCCGGCCGCTGTGACCCAGGTGCTGTCTGTGCAGGCAAGCATCGGGGTATATGAAGACTGCCACGGCATGGCAGAGCCTGCATGAGGTTGTAAGCCGCCTGATAAAGCAAATACGCCACGATCCGTGACAATGCCACGCCCATCAGTCGCAAAAGACAGAATATGTGCAGAACCATCTAATGGAACGATTTCTTCACACTCGCCTGTCTCTGCATTCCAGATCCGTATTGTCTTGTCCCAAGAGCCTGATGCTACCTTTTTCGAGTCATGCGAGAATACCACCGACCTGACCATGTCGCTATGGCCCTTCAGCTCTCGCTCGCATTCGCCTGTCTCTGCATTCCAGATCCATATCGTCTCGTCAATAGAGCCTGATGCTACCTTTTTCGAGTCATGTGAGAATACCACCGAGTAGACCCCGCCGCTATAGCCCTCTAGCACTCGCTCGCATTCGCCTGTCTCTGCATCCCAGATCCGTATCGTCTTGTCCCAAGAGCCTGATGCCACCTTTTTCGAGTCATGCGAGAATACCACCGAGTTGACCATATCGCTATGGCCCTTCAGCTCTCGCTCGCATTCGCCTGTCTCTGCATCCCAGATCCGTATCGTCTTATCCCAAGAGCCTGATGCCACCTTTTTCGAGTCATGCGAGAATACCACCGAGTTGACCATATCGCTATGGCCCTTCAGCTCTCGCTCGCATTCGCCTGTCTCTGCATCCCAGATCCGTATCGTCTTATCCCAAGAGCCTGATGCCACCTTTTTCGAGTCATATAAGAATACCACCGAGTTGACCATATCGCTATGGCCCTTCAGCTCTCGCTCGCATTCGCCTGTCTCTGCATCCCAGATCCGTATCGTCTCGTCAATAGAGCCCGATGCCACCTTTTTCGAGTCATGCGAGAACACTACCGAGTTGACATCGGCGCTATGGCCCTCTAGCTCCCGCTCGCATTCGCCTGTCTCTGCATTCCAGATCCGTATTGTCTGGTCAATAGAGCCCGATGCCACCTTTTTCGAGTCATGCGAGAACACCACCGAGTTGACCGAGTTGCTATGGCCCTCTAGCACTCGCTCGCACTCGCCTGTCTCTGCATTCCAGATCCGTATTGTCTGGTCAATAGAGCCCGATGCCACCTTTTTCGAGTCATGCGAGAACACTACCGAGTTGACATCGGCGCTATGGCCCTCTAGCACTCGCTCGCATTCGCCTGTCTCTGCATTCCAGATCCGTATCGTATCGTCCCAAGAGCCTGATGCTACCTTTTTCGAGTCATGCAAGAACACTACCGAGTTAACCCTTTTGCTATGGCCCTCTAAAGTCAATAAGCATGCATCCCAGTTTTCTTCAACCTTCGGCAAACTGCATATCCATTTTGGAATAACCTTCTCAAATGTCCTCCGCATAATACTCTTCCTTGGGGCAAAAGCCAAGCAACAATAAATCTGCAGCGGCATTTCAGCAGCCACGGAAAAGTAGGCCTGAATAAAGCGCTCTGCATCAGCTATAAAAGTCGAAAGGCTTGAGTCCTCTAGGGCCTAACACCTATCAGCGCGGCTAAAGCTCTTAGATATAGATACAAACCTCTACCCATCTCGCCAGTAACCTTAGGGCGTCAAGACATTCCTTAACTCGTCCGAGCAAACTCATCGCTTCAAGCCAATGCAGGAAGTGTGTCGTCAAGAAGCCATAAACTTCCTTGCTAATGCTTAGCTCGGGGTCGCCCTTGGTCTGATGATATGCCCAGTGCATGCAAGCGTATTGGAGCTGTGAAGGCATACTTTTCTCCAGTTGCTCAAGGTCCACTGCAGATCGACGCATACCAGAAAAAGATAAGCCGCATATGTTCTTCCGCAGACCGCTGCGCATAACATGCAAGCAGTGCTTTGCCAAATTCTTGTGTGTCTCTTTTTCATCAACCCAGAACGGATCCGTCTCATGATTATTGCGATTGACCAGAAAGTCCCGAAATGACAGGTGAAGTGGCTTAATAGGAGCACTCTTTTCAGATGGCATGTAGAGGACTGAAGGGAGCAGGCCTACTACATGGCCAATCTTTTTTTCGGAAATATCGAGGAGTTTGGCGAGGCACGTAACTGAGAGAGGATCGGCTAGGATTACGATGGCGCCGACAATTTCTTGGAACCGTTTCAAGATTTCTTCCTTCGAATTGATTGGGTCATCGAGTAGTTGTTCTAGGACGAAAAGGTACAGTTCATTGAGCTTAGATATCTGTGTCCCGGTTGTGCGTTCCAGTATCTTGTTTAAATTTTCCTCAGGGTCGCCATATTTGCCCTTCTGGATCAGTTGGCAAGCAGTTGCGGCGAAGATGAAAAGAGGAATGGCCATCTTAACTAGGTCGTGAATCTCTGTCGAAGAAGGCCAGGATTCTGGCAGGTGTTGGCCACCTAAAGGATACATGTTGTATTCGTTTCGTATTTCTGCCAATGTTGAGTTCAAGAACGCTGTGATGTCATGTTCGATTGTATGTTCGTCAACCAAGTGGAGAATGAAGTCTTTATAGGGTTCGCGGATTCTCCTGAATTCAACGTACACTGGAATTTCCGGTCGGCTTGTTACGAAGAACTTCAGGTGGACTGATGTTACCTGTTTCACTTGAGGTAAAAGACTAACTATAGCCTGAATGTCTTTTTCCTGGTCACACTCATCAAGAGCATCGAGAACGATTACAACAGTCGGAGGGTTTTGAGGATTGCTCAGCATTTTTGTCAAAGGTAACCTGATCAGATTCTCGAACTGTTTGCTGATAGCCATTTCGCCAATATGGGAGTCGGTCTCGATCGCATCTTGGATATGAGGCATCAAGGAGGGCAACCGGCGGACAAGCTGGGTAGCAATGGTAGGGAAAACCCGCGCTGCTTTTCCACGATCACCCTCGCCTCTCTTGAAAAAGAAGCTAGCCCCGAGTGCTTCTTTCCGGGAGAGCTCGTAGGCTACGGTACGAGATATCGTGGACTTCCCAGTTCCTGCCATGCCCTGCAGCCAGTAGATACACTCACTGTCCGGGTCGCCGGCCCATTTGTAGATCTGGGCCAGAAGATCGACTCGGGTTTGGGGATGGCATCGAGCTTCGTGTTCGTTAGCGTGAGAATCATACGCAGCACCCTCAGCAGTCCTGAGTTTATCAAACACCATCTTCTGGTGGATATCCATTAGTAGTACGCTAATATGATGATATCATTAGCGCTATAGTGGCTCACGTGCTGAGCGACATACCTGTGGGTTTGCATGCTTTGATGGGACTCCTTAGCGTATCTGAGCAGTTCCTTGACCCCTGTCCGATTTTGAAGGTTGCACTGCTTTTCACAGTCATCGGCAGCTCGGCTAAGCTGATCTCCGCTCTCCTGCAGGCTCTCGATATACGATTCCACCTCGTTCAACTTGAAGGGAGCGCTGACCATACGGCTCCTGCTTCCCTGGCGATGGATCGCAAAACCGAGAAACAACAACGAATTGACGTAGCTGTGAACGATGGACGTCTCCAGAAGGTCCAAGATATCTGCAGCTGGTCGGAGGGTGGGATCCAGGGTCAAATATATACGCCGGTATGTATCGCACTGCAAGATCAATGAAGTGACCTTGGCAAGGCCAAAGATAATTTGACTTCTTAGCTCACTACCAGCGGCCAAAGTCTATCTCAGTCAGCTCGAGTCACGACACAAGCCATCTCGACATGGCATGCAGCAGATCCTAAAGCGACTTACCACAAGAACGAATCGAACAGCGGCCCATGGTAGAGCAGCATGAACAGGATCAAAGCTGACGGCGACGTCACCCACGGCCACAAACTTATTCAGGATGTCGACAGTCTTATCGACCATACCACGCGCGGAATATTCTTTGTGACCAACTGTGACCTTCCATTCACGTTGTTCCCTGCTGTGTTGCCCGTCTTGGATTGCTTGCGCCATCCTCTCGCTGATATCTTTCGCCAGATCTTTTGTTGAGCTGGGCCTGCCATCGGCAGTCGCATTGTCGCCGATTGGGTTCCCGGTGAATGTCTTGACGATAGCGACTATATCGCGATCGTACTCCGATTTGCTGAGATGGGTCAAAGCTTTGTCCCATAAGTCTGATTTGCTTGAGGGTTTCTCTCCAGGTTGTGAATCCTCCTCGATGGCCTCAGTCTGTATGGGGACATTCTGCGATGCGGTGGCCGTTGTAGCCGTGGAGTGTATTGAGGCTGAGGAAACCTGCTGCGATTGAGGTTGCTGCTGTACCTGAGAATCGGAACGTTCGGATGAAGTAGGCTAGGTGCAGGTGTTGTTAGTCAAGTTGATAGGAGATAAAGAGTAGGCGCGATGAAGGCTTCTACTAGAAAGCAGTCGAGACGCATGAACTCACTTGTTCGGCGAGATTCCGCTTCTGACGCGACCGATCACGAGTACTTAAACGATCACGTAGTCGGGCAAAACCTTCAGCAAGCCTTTGCGGGCTCATCCTTCCGATTCTCGGTCGTGTCTTTCAACTTTAAGAAACAATTTGAAGAGGTAAATTGTGGGTTGGTCCTCTAGTGAACGGTCGGGTTAAAGCTGAGGGGTAAGTATGTGCTGGTCAGAGCTGAAAAACTGCCTGATTAGCCTGTCTATGATTGGTGCTGCTGCGCCCTTATGTATAGCGTCTCATATCATGCCACGCGTACAGCAAGCAAAGGGTATGTCCATCTTTCATTTTATCAGTTAGCAAGGCATGCTGCACGGCGTTCGTATACAATTGAGAGGTCTTCGATGTCATGCTCTGATTAGTACGGCAATAAATAAATGAGTTCATTTACACGGGCCACTAGAATACGCGGGATTATGGGCTTAACTGGCGGGTTAGGCTAACCTATATCAAGCCTAGCGGTATGATGGATTCCAAAGCACAACGCGTCTATCCCTAGCTCTTTAAAGTGGCTAACGAGAGTGGATATCGCTGTGGATCTACGGTTGTTGAAGCCAAGCTTAAAACCTAACTCCAGTCTGGGTGGGGCCTTTAGCTCTGGTGATAAGCATAATGCAGCGAGGCATAGATCCAGAGGAACTAAAGCTTAACCCTAAATCGTGGTTTCGGCTCGTGGACCTTAACGTGAAATTGAGATCATGGAGATGTGGGGTTTGCCGGATGGGTACGCGTGTTTTGCGGGCTTCTGTAGGCGGAACAATGGCCAGTCTGATGGCAGGGCTCATTGCTGCTTCAGGAACCGAAGATCGACTGCTGACAGTATCAACATCAGCATCGCATTGAATGCGGATTCGTCACAGACAGACCAGTGGAACTGCTCTTTGTCTGGCCTTTCCAAGAGGCCACGTTCACCAAGCATGACTATAATGACTCTACAGTGTACAGTCAACAGCCCCCGAGCTTACGGCCAAGATGTCAGCAATCGGGTCTCGACGCCAAAAGGATGATGACAGGTTCCCGTCACGTGCTTCTTTCTTCATAGAGCTTGATTTTGGACCATGGAAAAAGGAGTCGCAATGACAGCTGTCATCCTCCATCCGGCCCGTAACGTCCAGAATAAGCCCTGACTTGCTGCTGACCTAAAATGGCGCCCCGACTGTCTGATGCTGACCATGAGATGATGAAGGCCATGATCCAAAATGGTGAGCCAACTAAACAAATAGCCCAGTCTATCCCCTGCGACCCCCGAACCGTCCGCAAAGCTAAAGCCAGGTATCGGCTTTTCGAATCGACAAAGGCGCCCCCGAACCGCGTCGGACGTTACAAGAAGGTGACGCCTTACAAGCAAGATGTCTTGCTCGAGAATCTCGCCCAGTATCTTACCACCGATCGGACCCAGATGGTGACGTTCCTCCACGATGAGTTCGAGGACGATGTGTCTCTTTCCACCATCAGTCGTTCGTTGAAGGATGCCCGATGGACGCGAAAGAACTGCCATCCTGTCGCGCAGCAACGGAACCCAGAGCTCCGGGATCTATACCTCTATAAGTTGTCGAAATACAAATTGTACCAGATGATCTTCATCGATGAATCGGGTGCCGATAGACGCGTCGGCTACCGCAAAAAAGGATGGGCTCCAAGTGGAGTGACACCCATCCAGGTTGGCAGGTTCAACCGCGAACAGAGGTATCAGATCCTCGCTGCCTACACGCAGGATGGTATCGAGCTGGCTCGTGTCTATCCTGGGTCTACTGATGCCACTCTGTTCAAGGGGACTTTATCGAGCAGTTGCTACATGGCTGCGGACGATGGCCGCAGCCGAAGTCTGTGCTCATCATGGACAATGCATCTTTCCACCACAACGACGAGCTAGAGCCGATGTGTGCTGGAGCCGGGGTGGAGCTCCTCTACTTGCCTCCGTACTCACCTGACTTCAACCCGATTGAGGAATATTTCGCGGAGCTGAAGAACTTCATCAAGAAGCCCGGACCGGAACTATCTGAACTGTTCAAGAAGGACTTTCAAGCGTTCTTGCAGGCATGTGTAGACGCGGTGGGGAAACGTAAAGCGAGCGCCAAAGGCCACTTCCGTCACGCTGGGCTCGCTATTGACGAGTACATGGAACAAGTGCCATAGAGCAAGCAATAGATGAACGGGTAGATCAATAGATAGGTCAATAGATAGATCAATAGATAGATCAATAGACAAACTACTACAATAAATAGAACTAAACGCATAAATGATGCCCAACATGATCCGTATTACAGGGTCACAGACTATCGGCCCATATCTTGATGTCCTGGACGAACGACCTGGCGATACCAGCCTTGACGCCTTGGTTGACGTAATATCCAATGTCCCGATCCTGATAGACGTGCCTCAAGTCGAGACAGTCGGCTCTCGTAATGCTGCCCGCACTGCGAAAGCCTGCTTTCCAGTTCTCATCTTCAACCTGGTCGCAAAGCCATTCGGTATAATCATCCACGGCCCTGTCGATTGGTTTCGGGATCACCAGATATGTCAGGTCCACTACCGATGGTGAAGCGGTCCCAAAATTAGATGATGGTGGGGTAGGTAAGACATCCACGATCTTGATTGGACGATCACTCTCTAAGCTGGCCGCTTTCCGCTTCGCTCTCCGCTCACCGTCTAGCCTGTCCTTCTCGTAGATCATGTCAAGAATATAGGGTGGCACGTCCCTATGCGTCCTTAGCTCGTTACCTTATTCAGCATACTCAACCATCTTAGTCAAAAGGTTTATATTTAGTCCAATATGCTTTCTTTGCTCATTAACATAGCAGTATGAGCCCTGGCATAAGTTTCCATTGCATCGCATAAGGTCATACACGTCTTTCCAGACACAGGGCTGGCCAGCAGTCTCTTGTGTCTCCAGCAACTGGTCCCTCTGGGCGAGCTGCCGGGTTATTGCACTACCCTAGAGCCTTAAGGCTCTTCCTTACAGATGAACGAAATGTCAATCCTGAGCTTCTTTCCTGCCCGAAAAAGAGGACTCCATTTGCAGAGTTGCTCTGCAGCCATTTGCCAGTCGATATCGAATTCGTCGAATCGCTTCGTGAGGTCTCGTTCGCTGCGGTCGGTGACGGAGACGACAACGATGGTCTCTTCGGGTAGGTAGCTTTTACCCCGCGGAGTTTTCTGCCTCAATAGCCTGTCTACTTTATCTTTGAGAGTCGTCTCCCACAAAGCGCCGGGCGCCAGCACAAGGTTCTGTTCCGTGTCATTTGTAAGCTTAGAAAGCCTTCCCTTGCGCAGCTGCAGCTTCCACTCGATTGAGTAATGGACAGATGTAGGAGGACATTCGTCATATGTGTCGTCTGGATCCCAGTCGTCTAATTGAAGCAGCGGCAATCTGGATCTCTGGTGCGAGCTCGGCGACGGGCTTGGGTCAGCGAGGCTTACGCCGCAGGTGTTGGTGCCTCTCAGTTGAGGCGTGCAAAAGTCGAGATCGTCGTAGTCCCACTGAGTTGGGTCAAACGGCTGACTATCATCCTCCATAGCGGCGACTTTAGGGCGTTTGAATGGCGGATGAAGACGAGAGGGATAGAAGAGCGAAAACACAAAAACAACACATGGGAAGACGTTTCGTGACACTTGATTACAGCTAGCTAGAACATTCTGCCTGTCTGAATAACGCAAGCCCATGGCCTTTGATCTCTTTGTCCCTCTTTTGGTGACCCCCTTTGTTTAAAGAAGGGCCAAAAACAGTGCAGCTCCACTTCCCTTTGATGAACTTGCATCACATTGTGAAACTGTTATCGATAAGGGACCGATAAGATCCATCGATGAAAAGAACCACTATTCTCGATTAGGCAAACGGATAGGGAGGGAATGTTCAGAGTACCATTTTTCGACGGACGCGTCACGCTAGAATGTACCATGGTTTTAGCCTTACCCAACCATCTCCTTCGAACTTCACGACATTTGCAATGAGATGCCTCCCCTTACTTGCGACGAAGACCCAGAGTTCTCGCTTGGCCGATGCGGACCCTTACGATGGCTTCGATACTCCTGCTGATACGTTTGAGTCACGTGTACCATGCATATTGGAAGGACTAAGCCTCGTTGACCCCGCACGATGGTCAGGCCGCCGCTGCTGTTGTCAATCAACCTGAAGGTGGACATAGTGATCAGTTCCAATGACAGAAGTGCTCGGCGTCGCGTCGAGCGTTATCGCTGTGGTTGATCTGTCGGCCAAGGTAATCAACTGGTGCGTACAATACGCCAAGGATGTATCGCACGCCAAAGAGGACAAGAAGCGGCTGGTAGAAGAGCTCACGCGTCTGAACTTAGCATCAGTGAACGCTTGCAACTTGTTAAATGGACCGCATGGCTCAAGACTCAAAGCATCTCATGTGCTCTATCTGGCCACTGTCGACAGCCAATCTCAGCTTAAGCGTATTGAGGGGCAGCTTGCCGAGAGAGGTGGCCAGGGTAAAGTTAGCTTTGAGGCTTTGAAATGGCCATTCAAGAGTAAGGATGTTCAGTCACTTATTCAGGATCTGGATCGGTGTACCAAGGCTATTTATTCAGCCTTGGAAGTCGATCAGACGTTCGTGCTCCTACCATAGATTACGATAGATATAACTACTAACGTCTTCCAGCTCGATCCTTCTCGATATCGACCATAAGATCGCCCTTGACACGCTGCCTATCGCAGAAGGGGCCTCTTTTGACTCGCATGCCGAAGAACACAACCCGACATGCTTGCCAAACACCCGTGAGGAGCTGCTCCGAGACATCGGCTGCTGGATTGATGACGATACCTCGAAGACGATATTCTGGCTCAATGGTATGGCGGGAACTGGAAAGTCGACTATCTCACGGACTGTTGCACAGGCGCGATCTCGGCGAGGTAATCTCGGTGCCAGCTTCTTCTTCAAAAGAGGAGAGATGGACAGAGGCAACCTCAACAAATTGATGTCGACTTTGGCCTACCAGTTGTCTTTGAGCATTCCAGAAGCTGCGTTCTTCGTCAAGAAGGCGCTTGATGACAATTCGGCCATTATGAGAAAGTCAGTAAAAGAGCAGTTCCAAAAGCTCATCCAGGAACCACTGTCTGAGGCAGCAGCATCGGCGAAGGTGTTGTCGCCGGTCGTGATAGTGATCGATGCCTTAGACGAGTGTGATCAAGAGGATGATATCAGGTTGCTGATAAATATTCTCTCGCAAGCCAAAACGTCACTTCCTCACCTCAGGGTGTTCTTGACGAGCAGGCCGGAGCTTCCGATTCGGCTGGGATTCAGTCAGGTGCAGGGTTCCTATCAGGCCTTAGTTCTACATGCCATCCCAGCACAGATTGTCGAGCACGATATAGTTGTATTCTTGGATGCCGAGTTTGAGAAGATCCGACACGATTTCAACACGACTGTCGGCGATGAAAGGAAGCTGCCTTCGGATTGGCCAGGTCGCCCAATTGTACAGACTCTCGCGCAGATGGCCGTACCGCTCTTCATCTTTGCAGCTACTGTTTGTCGTTTTGTCGGTGATTCCAAACGGAGGAATCCTCGAACACGATTGCAGACGGTGCTGGATCAAGAGGGGACAAGTCATGGGTCCCAACTTGAGCAAACCTACACACCGATTTTACGCTCACAGATCGCCGGACTGCCAAAGAAAGAGAGAGATGAGGTGATCGAAGACTTCAAAGTGATTGTCGGCAGTATCGTTATCCTTGCGAGTCCTCTATCGGTGACAGCACTTTCACGATTGATCGACGTTCTACCCGACACTGTGGACGAAAGATTAGATGCGCTGCATTCGGTGTTGAGCATCCCGCCGGAACGAGCAATGCCTGTGCGGCTGTTACACTTGTCGTTTCGAGACTATCTTGTTGACCCAGGAAGTAAAGGGACGACTGATTTCTGGGTGGATGAGAAGCTCACGCAACGAAGGCTGGCACAACACTGCTTGCGCATTATGCGCGGCGGTCTGCGGAAGAACATATGCGGCCTGTCTTTCCCAGGCATGCGTCGATCTTCAGTAGACTTTAGGCTACTAGAGAAGAGGATACCTTCACAGCTCCAATACGCTTGCATGCACTGGGCGTATCATCAAACGTCAGGTAAACCCGAGCTTAGCGATGATAAGGATGTTTATGACTTCTTGACGACACACTTCCTGCATTGGCTTGAAGCGATGAGTTTGCTCGGACGAGTTAAGGAATGTCTTGACGCCCTAAGGTTACTGGCGAGATGGGTAGAGGTTTGTATCTATATCTAAGAGCTTTAGCCGCGCTGATAGGTGTTAGGCCCTAGAGGACTCAAGCCTTTCGACTTTTATAGCTGATACAGAGCGCTTTATTCAGGCCTACTTTTCCGTGGCTGCTAAAACGCCGCTGCAGATTTATTGTTGCCTGGCTTTTGCCCCAAGGAAGAGTGTCATGCGAAGGACATTCGAGAACTTTATTCCAAAATGGATAAGCAATTTACCAAAGGTTAAAGAAAACTGGGATGCATGCTTATTGACTTTAGAGGGCCATAGCCACATCGTCAACTCGGTGGTATTCTCGCATGACTCGAAAAAGGTGGCATCAGGCTCTGATGACGATACGATACGGATCTGGAATGCCGAGACGGGCGAGTGCGAGCGAGTGCTAGAGGGCCATAGCCACATCGTCAACTCGGTGGTATTCTCACATGACTCGAAAAAGGTGGCATCAGGCTCTGATGACGATACGATATGGATCTGGAATGCAGAGACAGGCGAATGCGAGCAAGTGCTAGAGGGCCATAGCCACATCGTCAACTCGGTGGTGTTCTCGCATGACTCGAAAAAGGTGGCATCGGGCTCTTCTGACAAGACAATACGGATCTGGAATGCAGAGACAGGCGAATGCGAGCGAGAGCTGAAAGGCCATAGCGACGATGTCAGGTCGGTGGTATTCTCGCATGACTCGAAAAAGGTAGCATCAGGCTCTGATGATAAGACAATATGGATCTGGAATGCAGAGACAGGCGAATGCGAGCGAGAGCTGGAGGGCCATAGCGACGATATTAGGTCGGTGGTGTTCTCGCATGACTCGAAAAAGGTGGCATCAGGCTCTGATGATAAGACGATACGGATCTGGAATGCCGAGACGGGCGAGTGCGAGCGAGTGCTAGAGGGCCATAGCCACATCGTCAACTCGGTGGTATTCTCACATGACTCGAAAAAGGTGGCATCAGGCTCTGATGACGATACGATATGGATCTGGAATGCAGAGACAGGCGAATGCGAGCAAGTGCTAGAGGGCCATAGCCACATCGTCAACTCGGTGGTGTTCTCGCATGACTCGAAAAAGGTGGCATCAGGCTCTGATGATAATACGATACGGATCTGGAATGCCGAGATGGGCGAATGCGAGCAAGTGCTAGAGGGCCATAGCGACGATATTAGGTCGGTGGTGTTCTCGCATGACTCGAAAAAGGTGGCATCAAGTTCTTGGGATAAGACAATACGGATCTGGAATGCCGAGACGGGCGAGTGCGAGCAAGTGCTAGAGGGCCATAGCCACATCGTCAACTCGGTGGTGTTCTCGCATGACTCGAAAAAGGTGGCATCGGGCTCTTCTGACAAGACAATACGGATCTGGAATGCAGAGACAGGCGAATGCGAGCGAGAGCTGAAGGGCCATAGCGACGATGTCAGGTCGGTGGTATTCTCGCATGACTCGAAAAAGGTAGCATCAGGCTCTGATGATAAGACAATACGGATCTGGAATGCAGAGACAGGCGAATGCGAGCGAGTGCTAGAGGGCCATAGCAACTGGGTCAATCCAGTGGTGTTCTCGCATGACTCGAAAAAGGTGGCATCGGGCTCTTGGGACAATACGATACGCATCTGGGATGCCGAGACAGGCGAGTGTGAAGAAATCGTTCCATTAGATGGTTCTATATATGCTCTGTCTTTTGCGACTGATGGGTGTGGCATTGTCACAGACCGTGGTACATTTCCCCTGACATGCGGCTCACAATCTCGGCCCGGTTCTGCCATGCCGTGGCAATCTTCGCATACCCCGATGCTTGCCTGCATAGACAGCACCTGGGTCACAGCGGCCGGGAAAGACTTTCTCTGGCTGCCTCCCGAATGCCGCAATGGAGAAGTCGCTGTTTTGGGAAGCACAGTTGCGATAGGTTGCCTATCAGGAAGAGTCTTAGTATTGGGGATTTCTATGACGGATGTGGAGCAGTGGATGGATACAACTACTGAGAAGATGAGGGCGTACTGAATTACATTAGACCCTTAGAAGTGGTTTTATCATGCAAAGGCAGAGATCATGAAACATAACAATGCTTCTTAGTCATCTGGCTACTGACTCTGGCGTCTGTTGCTGGAGTATGATGAATTTGTGCTTTTCGACACCTGTTATCAGCATCACAATATGACTGAGTATGTTAAAATAAGGAATAAGCGCCTTCCGGGTGCCCGGCATATAGTAGAGTATAGGACGAAATATGCCGACTTTTTGCGGCCATAAGCAACCGGTTTATTAACGGCAAGCGACAACAGCCCTTATGTCAAATGCGTCCTAGTCCCTGATCGTTGTTTGTTAACGGCATGCGGTCAAAGTCTAATCCGAACCTCCAAAACGCTTACTTTGTATTTCGGATTACTCATGCTAAATTAGCACTATCTGAAGAATTGCTAAGCCGGCTAACTATATATACAATTGGCAGACATCTGACAGTGCCAGCATATACGTCTTCCCATTCGCTACAATCTATCTACTTCTGTAAGCCCAATTTACCTCTAGACTAGCTTTCCCCAGGTGAGGGGCAACAATCAAATCCCTCATCTTTCCCGTGCCTCCACATCAGCAAACTAAGACACTAGGGCAAAGACGTCATGCCTTCTATCTCTAAGTTTATTTCCAAAATAGGGCTTGGGGAGGGACGTAGTCGTCGATCCACGCAAGAGTCCCCTTCAACGGCGCCTGCCCCGGCTCTGGATCGTCATCCACAGGGCCTAGGGGTGGTATCGGAAGGAACCAACCCCGTCGTAAAGGCAGTATCATATCATCCCATGATCATACGGGCCATGGTAGGGAACAACCCGCTTCACAGTATCGTCGTA
>NC_026477.1:7944389-7946957 GCF_000240135.3 Fusarium graminearum PH-1
CAGGCCCTCATTCACTCGGATGCAGCGCGCCAAGGTGCGCTTCCTGAGCCCCGGTCTATCAAGCTATCGACGTATGGCATTCTTTTCATGGGCACCCCCCACCAGGGCGGAAATGGCGTTCAGCTAGGACGTATCCTTACCAATGTCGCCTCTGTCTTTGTGCCAGCCGATGATCGTCTCCTCAAGCATCTTGAGAGAGACTCTGAATGGCTCCTGCAACAACTGGGCCAATACGGCCCGATCAGTGGTGAATTTGTAACCAAGTTTGCTTACGAGAACTACAAGACGCCGATAGCTTTGGGGAAACAAATTATGGTCCGTACAGATCCTTCCTCCTATTTTAGAACCTGGTTGCTAAGACATACAAGGTGGTGCCTAAAGCATCAGCAGTTGTGCCAGGGCAGGCTGACGTGGAGCCAATTGCCATTTATGCAAACCACAAAAATATGGTCAAGTTCCCATCAAAGCAGGATGTTGGCTATAACACCATCCTAGAAAATCTGCAGATTATGGTGAAGGAAGCCGAGGCCGTGATTCGAGCACGATGGGAAGCAGAGCGCCGGGCCGAGAACGGTGGGTATTTCTCATGAACCAGGTTGGCCTGCACAGCTAATTCTTATGGGTGCATATGATAGCTCGAGGTAATGAAATGCAGTTCTCTCTTGGATTCAGTCTATCAGAGGTCAATGAAGTCAATCATTTTGTCGCGAGACAAGAGCAACTTGTCCAACTACAGGGGATCTTGACAGCATCCCGTGATCGCCGCATCGTTGTCATTCACGGCCTCGGGGGTATGGGCAAAACACAACTGGCTATTGCCTTTACCAAGCAAAATCACGAATCTTTCTCTGCGGTGTTCTGGATGAACGCGACTGACGAGGAGACGCTGAAACGAAGCTTCCTGAGAGCAGCAGACCGAATACTCCAAGACTGTTTCCCTTTCCCCTATCTTGCACACGCTGTTGCCGATAGTGATATGGATGAGATAGTCAAAGCTGTCAAGCGGTGGCTGAGCGAACGTAAAAACAACCAGTGGCTCATCATCTTCGACAACTATGACCACCCTTCCTTGGGCGGCAACACTGACAGGCGAAATTCTTGGCAAAGGGATAGCATCGCCTCGAAAGAGTACGATATTCGTCCATTCTTCCCTCAGACACATCACGGTGCGATTATCATCACGACGCGATCATCCACTGTCAAACTTGGCCAGACCGTTCGATTGGGTAAACTTAAACAAATTGAGGATAGCCTCAGCATTTTGGAGTCCACGTCTAATCGCGAACGACTAGAAGAGGGTAATGAGCACCAACACTTAAATAACGTGCTGTAAGGTTAACGGTTTATAGATCCCGCGGCTGTTGACCTTGCTCAAGAGCTTGATGGCCTTCCCCTTGCTCTTGCCACTGCTGGCGCCTACCTAGATCAAGTTGCCATGTCGTGCACAGAGTATCTTAAACTCTACAAAGAATCATGGGGCAGACTCCTAGAATCCAGCCCACGGCTCGTATCATACGAAGACCGTGCTATGTACTCAACATGGAACATCTCATATCAGAACGTAGAGAAACGAAACAAGTCCTCTGCTATGCTTCTTAGGCTTTGGGCTTACTTCGACCATGATGACTTGTGGTATGAGCTGCTGTGTGGTGCAGATAAATCGGCACCACCATGGCTGCAAGCCCTTACAGACAAAATTACTTTTACGGAAAGTATGCGACTATTGTGCGACCATGGACTAGTGGACATAAATACCGTCACCAGAAAGAGCGATATAGGATCACTGAGTTACAGCGTGCACGGCTGTGTGCATGCATGGATGGTTGGTGCTTTGCATAAACAGACTGACACAGAAATGGTGCAACTTGCTGCTAGATGCGTGGCGTCGCTTGTACCTAGTAAAGAAGATAAAGAGTATTGGCGTATACAACAACGGCTATTGCAACAAGTTGATCGATCCTTCGAGACGATGGCTGAAAGCACGGGAATACCTCATTTTGAACCCTGGATTAATGGCGCTTTTGGAAGTCTTTATGCCGACCAAGGTAGACTTGACAAAGCGGAAGTGATGTACGACCGAGCACTGCAAGGATACGAGAAGGCATGGGGACCTGAGCATACATCAACGCTTGACACAGTCCACAATCTAGGAAGCCTCTATAAAAGCCAAGGTCGACTTGACAAAGCGGAAGCGATGTACGACCGAGCACTGCAAGGATACGAGAAGGCATGGGGACCTGAGCATACATCAACGCTTGACACAGTCCACAATCTAGGAAGCCTCTATAAAAGCCAAGGTCGACTTGACAAAGCGGAAGCGATGTACGACCGAGCACTGCAAGGATACGAGAAGGCATGGGGACCTGAGCATACATCAACGCTTGACACAGTCCACAATCTAGGACTTCTCTATGCCGATCAAGGTCGACTTGATAAAGCAGAAGCGATGTACGACCGAGCACTTCAAGGATACGAGAAGGCATGGGGACCTGAGCACACATCAACGCTCAGTACAGTCAACAATCTAGGAAGCCTCTATGCCGATCAAGGTCGACTTGATAAAGCGGA
>NC_026477.1:8022591-8025305 GCF_000240135.3 Fusarium graminearum PH-1
ATTGATACCGAGAGTCAGGGTTTCTGAACCAGAGGATGGTTGCCCCCACTCCTTAAATTGTAAGAACGACATCCTTAAACACTTTGACCTCTATATAGTCAGGAGCTATAGCTCCGAGACGAGTCAGGGGACCCGCCTTTGGTATGTGTGATGAGATCGAAAAGGCGAGAATGGAGGTTGAAAATTTCGTGGATTTTGGTATCGTGAACCTAACTCTGTGGAGTCCTGAAACGACGCAGATAATGTATTGGGTGCCATGGCTTGGTAACTGGTCGATGCATGGAAGGCGAGTGTTGCATGTATGTGCGCATGTATATCCTATTTGAGAACCGATACTGCATTTGAGCACACGCATAAAGCAAAGATAACCGGCTCTGCGCTCATCATGAGATAGTTAGCAGTGACGTAAGGGCGCATGTGTTTAGTATTACAGCCAGATGTGGCTATATGACGATAGACTGTCGACTCCTTGGCTAGGGCAACCGAGTCTAAACAACCCTCAGGCCAACGTTGACTTTCAAGTATAGTGTACACAGTAAGTGTGTGAGTGGTTTCTCTTGATGCTATTTCATGAAATTATGGAAGATGGTGCTTGAGAAGACTAGAATATTCATGTGCATAGAATCTTCTGGCAAGTGAGGGGAGATTTGGCAATGATGACGTCAATGAGGCAACTCAGGATCATCACCAAATCGATTACCGATGATACCTCGGTAAAGGATGGTGAAACACAGTGTGAGTACCGACATGAACAATCCGTTGTAAAATCCATGTACCGGGACCTCCGTCCAGTCCATTTCGTTTTCTGTAATTTTTTCTTTTCTTTTTCTCTTTTTGGACAGTCAATAAAATAGCCCCCCCTATGAGCCGGAGGTTGCTCCGGTTTGTTTGTTACACTGGTTGATTGGACTTAATGCGTTGAGGCGCTGCGAAAGGAGGAAACTCTCCGCCTAGAGCAAGTACCCTGAGATCTAATTCCTGCAAATTCTCCATGATGTAAAACTGCGGAGTTCGCAAATCGCCCTCATGGCCAACGAATATCCATCGTTCGCTAGGACATTCCCCATCCATCAAAAACGTTATGATCCGCATCGGAAAACCCTCTCCGAATTTGACTTGGCTTGACGTGATTGCTGAGGCCACCTTGAAGCCCGTTCATTGACAGGGGTAAGCCTTATCAAAACACGGCTCATAGATAATCAGCCAGTGGTATCACTGGGACGGACACTTCCGATGGCGACCTGTCCAAATGTTCTCACCGCTTACGCTTGTTTGTTTTGCGGGTACGTAAACGTCTGACGGCCCCATCTGTCATTATGAAATAAGAGCCAAGTTTGACCCAATTAGCTCGAATACGAACCATCTGGGGCAAAAACGATGGATTGGCTATCGTTTCATCTCGAGATCGATTGCAAGGGTATTGGCCTCGTGTGTGCTACAATGTATACTCCGCGTTGTATCCGTTGTGTATGGAAACAATGGCTGGAAATGTAATTTACAAGCCAAGCACGAATATCGTTATGCATGTGAGACATCATCTTCGAGGCTTGAGCCGCGAAAACGGGCAAAAACTGGGCACTAACGCAACCTTCTCGAATCCGTTTTGTCAAGCTGACCCCTGCTGACAGCTGAAAGTGGCTCTATTACCGCTCAAGGGCTTCGGATGCATAGGTGTGCCGACATGGCAAAACAGGGCAGGGTCTTTGAGTGCAGCTTTATCTTAAGCTCGCGTCCATTCTTGCATACGATCTCAACCCAATTGACTTCTGCTAGGACTTTGTGAAGACGTCAAACCTAATGCACATTGCAACATGCGTAGTAGAACTTCACTACTGACGAGCTGAACCGGAATAATAAGACACGTGCGACTACTCGTATTTGAACACTCAAGATTGGTCCAGCATCCTGTGTATGACTTCCCGATCCTGAAACAGTGTTTCTTGCAGTCTGGGCCTGTCATTGTTGGGCAACAAAGCTGCACAGCCGGTCTTTTCGACGATCTCGACCTCGTTCTCGACCCGACCACGGGACCAGGGTATCGGTACCCGGCTTGCCAAGCTGATTATGTACAAGTCTCCCACTCCTAAAAACTGTTTCTTAACAGGGGTTGATATACAAAGGCCGTGCACAGGATCCTGAGTAGCCCAGTTAGTGACCTTATTGAAGATTCGGAAAGTTTATCCCTGATCCTGTCCCTCAATCTACGGAGAGTCAGTCATGATACAAGACCCTATCACCGTACCTAACCTATAGCGCAGCTCTTTTGAACAAGGTTGCCAAGTAAACCGAAGTACACCGTGCTATAAAAACATTTTCTCCTTTTCTTTAGCTTTGGCACAGCTGGGGTATGTGTATGGAGTATTATCCGTAGTTTGAGCTGAATTCGAGGGCGACTTGGCCCCGTCGAATTAACGAGCACTTTGCAGTCAGCCAGTCAGGTTTGAGACATGACGGGCGCCGTTCGATCTGCCGCAACATTTCTCCATTCGCGATCGTGGGTCCCGAGATCGCGGGCCACACCCACGAGGACCCTGGCGGTCGTAGCGTCGGGATCCTTTAGTCCAGGACCCCGAATCAAATCATTTCGCTGAACTGTGACCGTTGGTTGTCCATCCCATCGTGCAAGCCTGTCAGGCCAAGCCGTCAATATAACCACTAGTTAGCGGCGCCATCCCATATTCTCACCGAGATAGAGGGTTAGCATACTACGCTTG
>NC_026477.1:8029581-8032081 GCF_000240135.3 Fusarium graminearum PH-1
CAGAATCCATGCCAGAACGCGGTGATACCACCCGCACGTATAGATGGACAGAAATAGGCCTCGACTTAGCGTCTTAGCAGGCGATTCCTCCACGGCGCTCGAAGCGCGTCGTGGTATTTCGCGTATTGTAATTTCAACACGAGCGGGGTCAAATCCTTTGCAGACGACTTAGCTGTGCGAAACGGTCCTGTAAGCAGTAGAGTAGCCTTGTTGTTACGATCTGCTGAGGGTAAGCCGTCCTTCGCCTCGATTTCCCCAACGATGACTCTCGCAGGGCGAGGGCGTGGTAGGGGGAGCAGTGTGTGGGCTCCAAGGCGATTTATTCGTCTGGAAGGGTTGCGCTTCAGGGTAGGCAGGTCTGACTTGGTAGAATCCAAGTCGGGTTCGTCTTTCACTCTGGTGCTGCTGCTTCTCGGTGGCTGCTGCAGGGTAGGCAGCTTGGACTTGGTCGTGGTGGGAGCAGTCCTGTCCGCTGTAGCTGGCTGGGGGTGCTACAGGGTAGGCAGGAATGAGTTGGTCGCGGCAGCGGTTATCTGGGCGGCTATAGGTTAGGCAGCTTGGACTTGGTCGTGACGGCGGCTGGGTAGTATGCTTGGTCGCAGCGGCAGTGATTTAAGTAGCTATAGGTTAGGCAGCTTCAAGTGTAGGGTAGCTATCTCTGGATACAGCGTAAGCAGGTCTGACTTGGTGAAATTGGTGGCCGGATCGGCTCCCGGGTAGGCAACTTTGCAGGGACCTCTGGCGCCTTCCACAGAGCTGCTACGGGGTTAAGGAGACTACCACCGTGGTCGGCGGAGGCAGCTCTACCTGTACGGCAGCACCCCGAGGGCCTCTGTAGCACGGTTCGGCAGCTTTTTGCCCGTGAGTCGATTTTTAAAATTTCCCATAGTTAAGAATTTTGCGGAAAACAGAAAGTGACCCGCGAGGCAGGTCTGGCGTGCGGCGGTCAAAAACAGGCCCGGAGGGTATGTGAGAGGACACCACCGGCCCGGGGAGGGTCCAGGGGACGCTTCAGGGTAGGCTTTCAGTTAGGAGGCCTAGGGAATAGGTGGTCCTTTTCCAGGGGGGAGTTTTCGGGAGGGTAGGTATGCTGGCCTGGCTCTGGCTCGGTCCGGCTGCTGGGCGGGTTCCTTTTGCTCTGCTGCAGGGTAGGCAGCTTTTACTACAGGGTAGGCAGGTCTGACACAGCGGCGGCGGGAGCTCAGGTTGACCGAGGCAGGCTAAGGGCAGGCCTGGCTATTTAGGTCAGCTACAGGGTAGGTAGCTTTTACTTGCTTAGTCAGTTTTACTACAGGGTAGGCTGGATTTAGGTGGTAATGTGCGTGAGCAGGTATGTTGAGTTTACTTTTTCAGGTTGATGGGTAAAAGTGTGAGTGAGAGGTCGGGTGGAAGCTGGGGAAAAAGGTAGGAAATTGAAAAAAGCGCACTTACCCTGAGCGCTGCGGACCCCTGCACACACTGAAAGGTAGAGTAAAACGCAGGCTTTCCAACGCTGCAGCCCTCTTCTCCGTAGCCCTCACCGTCGCCGAGGAATTCGCCTGCGAGTCGGGGGGTACAGGGTAGGTCTAGGGTAGGCCGAAAAGCTGACTACCCTACACATTCAACTTCGATCGGGGCCAGCGCCTGCCGCAGGCGTCTGTAGAAAGTGTGATGACCATCATTATGCTCGCGAAAGCCTGCTCTATCCGCATGCAGACTTTGAAAAAAATGCGTGCGAAATGGTTTTGTGGTTTGGTGGCCGTGAGTCGATTTTTAAAATTTCCCATAGTTAAGAATTTTGCGGAAAATAAAAAGTGACCCACGAGCCCGGTCTGGCGTGCGACCCACAAAAACACCCTCGGAGGGTATATGAGAGGGGAGCAAAGCAGCCCGGCCCGAAAGGGTCGGACAAAGCTGCGGCGCACCCTTCCAGTACCTGATCTTGCAGACTTCCACTGCGTGCTGATTCACTGGTTTGGCGACCCATGGTCCCGCAGCGCTTCAGCATAGTGGCTAGTCGACCCCCACGAAACGGCTTCACTGACCGCGTACTGGGGATGCCTGCGTTACGGCAGCTGGGCTTCGGCCTGGTCTGCCAGCAGTTGGGTTCTGTGGATGGCTGGCCGCTGGCTACGCCTGAAACTGAGCATCGGGAGGCAACCACTCGCTACGGACACCGGAATGGTAGAAGCAGCGTGCTAGGTCCTCCTCCTGGGGCCCCCAAGCCACACCTCCCACAGCGGGTTCGGTGCGGCGGAAGGAAGCCCTGGGGAATCTAGAGGGGGAAAGCGGATTGCCGCCTCGGCGTTTCTGGCCCTGCCAGATCCGCTGTGAACGGCGCGAGCTCTGTCTCGCCACCAGTAACTTAAATCTCTCCGGCGCTTCTAGCGCTGGTGGCCAACCCCGGCACACGATAGTTACCTGGTTGATTCTGCCAGTAGTCATATGCTTGTCTCAAAGATTAAGCCATGCATGTCTAAGTATAAGCAATTATACAGCGAAACTGCGAATGGCTCATTAT
>NW_001837897.1:0-2080 GCF_000240135.3 Fusarium graminearum PH-1
GACGAGTAGTTGTAGTTGAATCGGAGCACATGTCAAAATGGCCCCGGGCGGATGAGCGGGTGCCAATCGGCCTGGGTGGGCATGGATTGGATCAGACGCCCGAGATACCTAGGTTAAACCCCTCCTCCTAGACACAAAGAAGGCAATGTGTGTATTGCGATTGCATCAGGAACAGATTGAGAGATTCATGCACTGCAGTAAGACAGGTACAAGAATTATATGTATTTGCATGGATAGATAGATTAGGCACTCTAGGTAGAGTGCCTGCAGCGACTCCGCTAGTACAGTATAGGTCGAGATCCAGCCTAGATAGATCTGCCAATACGGAATTGATTCGACCTTACATCCTAAAGGCAGTTACACTGAGGAGATACCTAGGTAGTTAGGCTGAGCTGTTGGGAGCATCGTCCCCCTCAAAATACCAAGTCATCGATTCTAGTATGTTGGTGGCGTTAAGCCTCTGACCTGGGAAAATTGACATTGCCCAGACCAGACTGCAAGTGTAAAGAACTGGGGTGTCGAATGGTGTTGCTTCATCGGTGCAGATGTTGCTCTCACCTCATCATATCATCTTAGATATTGAATAAAACTAAACACCCGAATGAACGTCAGCCCGAGACGACAACAATTTACTTTACGCGTGTTTAGAGTCCACCTAAACCCCCGCATATGCATTCACCGATCAATCATCATCTGGTGGCAGCCAAGTTCAAATTCAAGCCCAGGCCAAACTAGGCCAAACCAAAATCGAATCGAATCAAGGATTAAAGCTTGACTACTACATACCGGTAACTTATAAACATTCTACTGCGTCACTTTCCCCCCATTTCAGTGATCTTGATTATCAAAGAAGTCCTTAGGTTGACAGCTGCTCCTTCTATCCCAGTATAAGGTGTTGTCTCAATTCCGTAAACTTAGGTCCGCAGCGTTGTCTACAAGTCCAGGACAAGCTTCACAGGCGAAACTCAATCGATTCCAGATACGCACAATATCCCGTCTACAAAGTATCTTCATGTCTCCTTGGTTCATAGTTATCAGATACAGTTAGGAAGATAAGCAGGTACATATGCCAACAGGTAGTAGGGAGGTGTTGGCGGGTACGTTGTTAACTTAGTAGACTCCGCCTCAACAGTCCTCAAGACGAAGAAAAACATAGCTGGCCCATGTACCTTGATTCTTTGTCGTCAGCACAGTACAGCACAGCATTGCATAGATACCCAGCTCAGCTCAGCTCGGGCAGCTCTGCGCATAGGTCACTAGTAGCCTGGTACCTAAACAGCTCGCACATCACTGCACATACAGCACAGCGCAGCACAGACTCCAAGTACCTGCTGGTATAGCGCTGGGCTATTCCCTCCACTCACTGTCTCCTCTCTCATTTCTTTGGCCCGTCTGCCCCTCCACTCCGCCGCCGCTTCTGCTCTGCTCCTTCTGTCGGTCGCCCACGCCCACATCTCCATCCCGTCATTACCGCTAGGTATTCTATTCTCTTCAGCCTTGGACACCCGCCGACCCTTCAACATTATACGCCCATCTATCACTGTCTTGACCCGAGCCTTCTCTCCAGATTCTTTCTTGCCAGTTCAACTCCACTCAGCCCAACAAGAAATAAATTTTGGACGGCCGTTCCTTTATAGATCACGGCGGGCGATATCTTGCTAGACCCCACTGCGGCGCCGACAAAAAGACGATATCCAAAACGACACCACCACCGCCCTCCACCCACTCACTCACCACCTTGCATTGCCTTGCCTTGCCTTGCCTTGCCTGACGCTATCCGTCCACCGCAAGACTATTCGTGTGCCGTTGCTCAATATCCCTTCGCGTCGTCTCGTTTCGTCTCGCTCAAATCAAGAGCTTTTATCGCTGACAGACTCTCGACCCCGATCAAATCCTCCCTCCCTCCCTCCGCCTTGGCCCCGCCATTCCCACAGCTATCGACTCTGACCTTTGCCTCCCTCGAACTCCAACCACAACCCCTCCTAATCCCCGCCCTCACTGCTCACCAAGATGGTCGATAGCGAAGCGAACTCGCCCACGTGGAAGTTCACACAGTACGTTTTCCTATTTCATATGGCTT
>NW_001837899.1:0-2326 GCF_000240135.3 Fusarium graminearum PH-1
TCGGGTTCGTCTTTCACTCTGGTGCTGCCTCCTCGCGGTGGCTGCTGCAGGGTAGGCAGCTTGGACTTGGTCGTGGTGGGAGCAGTCCTGTCCGCTGTAGCTGGCTGGGGGTGCTACAGGGTAGGCAGGAATGAGTTGGTCGCGGCAGCGGTTATCTGGGCGGCTATAGGTTAGGCAGCTTGGACTTGGTCGTGACGGCGGCTGGGTAGTATGCTTGGTCGCAGCGGCAGTGATTTAAGTAGCTATAGGTTAGGCAGCTTCAAGTGTAGGGTAGCTATCTCTGGATACAGCGTAAGCAGGTCTGACTTGGTGAAATTGGTGGCCGGATCGGCTCCCGGGTAGGCAACTTTGCAGGGACCTCTGGCGCCTTCCACAGAGCTGCTACGGGGTTAAGGAGACTACCACCGTGGTCGGCGGAGGCAGCTCTACCTGTACGGCAGCACCCCGAGGGCCTCTGTAGCACGGTTCGGCAGCTTTTTGCCCGTGAGTCGATTTTTAAAATTTCCCATAGTTAAGAATTTTGCGGAAAACAGAAAGTGACCCGCGAGGCAGGTCTGGCGTGCGGCGGTCAAAAACAGGCCCGGAGGGTATGTGAGAGGACACCACCGGCCCGGGGAGGGTCCAGGGGACGCTTCAGGGTAGGCTTTCAGTTAGGAGGCCTAGGGAATAGGTGGTCCTTTTCCAGGGGGGAGTTTTCGGGAGGGTAGGTATGCTGGCCTGGCTCTGGCTCGGTCCGGCTGCTGGGCGGGTTCCTTTTGCTCTGCTGCAGGGTAGGCAGCTTTTACTACAGGGTAGGCAGGTCTGACACAGCGGCGGCGGGAGCTCAGGTTGACCGAGGCAGGCTAAGGGCAGGCCTGGCTATTTAGGTCAGCTACAGGGTAGGTAGCTTTTACTTGCTTAGTCAGTTTTACTACAGGGTAGGCTGGATTTAGGTGGTAATGTGCGTGAGCAGGTATGTTGAGTTTACTTTTTCAGGTTGATGGGTAAAAGTGTGAGTGAGAGGTCGGGTGGAAGCTGGGGAAAAAGGTAGGAAATTGAAAAAAGCGCACTTACCCTGAGCGCTGCGGACCCCTGCACACACTGAAAGGTAGAGTAAAACGCAGGCTTTCCAACGCTGCAGCCCTCTTCTCCGTAGCCCTCACCGTCGCCAAGGAATTCGCCTGCGAGTCGGGGGGTACAGGGTAGGTCTAGGGTAGGCCGAAAAGCTGACTACCCTACACATTCAACTTCGATCGGGGCCAGCGCCTGCCGCAGGCGTCTGTAGAAAGTGTGATGACCATCATTATGCTCGCGAAAGCCTGCTCTATCCGCATGCAGACTTTGAAAAAAATGCGTGCGAAATGGTTTTGTGGTTTGGTGGCCGTGAGTCGATTTTTAAAATTTCCCATAGTTAAGAATTTTGCGGAAAATAAAAAGTGACCCACGAGCCCGGTCTGGCGTGCGACCCACAAAAACACCCTCGGAGGGTATATGAGAGGGGAGCAAAGCAGCCCGGCCCGAAAGGGTCGGACAAAGCTGCGGCGCACCCTTCCAGTACCTGATCTTGCAGACTTCCACTGCGTGCTGATTCACTGGTTTGGCGACCCATGGTCCCGCAGCGCTTCAGCATAGTGGCTAGTCGACCCCCACGAAACGGCTTCACTGACCGCGTACTGGGGATGCCTGCGTTACGGCAGCTGGGCTTCGGCCTGGTCTGCCAGCAGTTGGGTTCTGTGGATGGCTGGCCGCTGGCTACGCCTGAAACTGAGCATCGGGAGGCAACCACTCGCTACGGACACCGGAATGGTAGAAGCAGCGTGCTAGGTCCTCCTCCTGGGGCCCCCAAGCCACACCTCCCACAGCGGGTTCGGTGCGGCGGAAGGAAGCCCTGGGGAATCTAGAGGGGGAAAGCGGATTGCCGCCTCGGCGTTTCTGGCCCTGCCAGATCCGCTGTGAACGGCGCGAGCTCTGTCTCGCCACCAGTAACTTAAATCTCTCCGGCGCTTCTAGCGCTGGTGGCCAACCCCGGCACACGATAGTTACCTGGTTGATTCTGCCAGTAGTCATATGCTTGTCTCAAAGATTAAGCCATGCATGTCTAAGTATAAGCAATTATACAGCGAAACTGCGAATGGCTCATTATATAAGTTATCGTTTATTTGATAGTACCTTACTACTTGGATAACCGTGGTAATTCTAGAGCTAATACATGCTAAAAATCCCGACTTCGGAAGGGATGTATTTATTAGATTAAAAACCAATGCCTTCCTGGGCTCACTGGTGATTCATGATAACTCCTCGAATCGCATGGCCTTGCGCCGGCGATGGTCATTCAAATTTCTTCCCT
>NW_001837902.1:0-2996 GCF_000240135.3 Fusarium graminearum PH-1
GTCAACATCAACCAACTTTGTCTCATATGAATGGCCTCTTGATTTCGTCCTCTCGCTGCAGCGCCAACCTCTAGCTCTCCTAATCACATATCCTAGGAGCATCCTTCCGTTCTTTCCAATTCCTGTACAAACCCTAGATGACGAACCGCCAGCTGTCCATTACAGGCGCTTGCTCCCCCGCGTAAACCAATGTCGTGGGACCTGCTTCAGAGGTTCCTCGAGTCCGACGTCTTCAACTCAAACCCCTTTCTCCCCGTCTCTTACCTCTCGTGAGTTTATTATAAACCCCTGCACGCCCTCTACCGAGTGTTGATACTGGCCATGTCCCCTACGTGACCATCTCGCTTCATCCGCCGCCTCCGACTTCGCCAATCGCTAATGCCACCTGTCGCAACAGACGCTACGCCGACCATGTGGGAATTCACTATGTTCTCTGTCAGAAGCTGCGCCAGTTTCCCTACGAGGACATCGAATTCTTCCTACCGCAGCTATGCCACCTTATAATCAGCGTGCACAATGAGTCAATGGCATTGGAGGAGTTTTTGATGGACCTGTGCGAGGAATCCGTCACAGCTGCGCTGCTGGTACGTGTAACGAACGGCACTCAACTTAGCCTTTGACATGGAATGCGAGAACCACCACGTCATGGGAATCACGTTGATGGACCGAATAATGACAGAACACTGACAATTGCACGCGCAGACTTTCTGGTTGTTTCAGACATATCTCCACGATTTATCGTCCAATCCATCATCCGACTCGTTTCAGACATGTCGCCGTGTATACAACAAGGTCCAGCATATTGTCTTTGGGCTTGCCGACACCGCTCGACATGAGAAGATAACCGAGAATGTCCTTCCTGTCACAGTCCTTTCCAGCTTTGTGCTCGCTAGTGTTGCGCTACCAATGTTTCCGATGTGGGCTGGTCCTCTCGCAGTCGCCCAGGCCCGCAAGCCACAGCCTGTCACAAATGACTTGCAGGAACCCAAGGAGAACAGCAAGCCTTCGAGGGCACGTACGGTTACCGCAGGGAATTCGCGCTCGAGACGCGCTCGAGAAAGTACTCGTACCTTTAGTGCGCCGGACCCCAAAGGATCCAGGGACTCTTCTCCCAAGCCGGCCCGTAGTCCTCAACCGCCGCCGGCGATCATCCCACCCCAAAGGTCGAGGACGCCGGCTAACACGACTCGACCGTCTGCTCTTGAGCTGAGATCGTTGGAAGGAGCCAAGCTTAGCACATCCTCTCTCCCACTTCCGTCTGCCCAGCTTCCGACGAGACCGACGACGCCAGTTTCAGCAGGCCCTACGCAACATCCGAGCGACAGCTCTAACAGGAGGCACTCGCATCATGCCAAGGCGATTCTTGCGGTGAATGACTTGTCGCCCGTGCAAAAGACGAGGCTTTTGAGGCAGCATTATTTCAGGTCGCAAACACAATTCTTGACGGCCTTGGAGGGTATTTCAAATCGATTAGTGCTGGTTCCTAAGCCAGCTCGAATGAGTGCCCTTCGCGCAGAGCTAGCCTTGATATCACAGGATTTGCCTGCTGAGGTTGATATTCCGGTCATCTGCCCCCCAACCCTGGTTAACGGATCGCCTGGAAAGAGTCGACACCATCGCATCGTGCGCGTGAACCCTGCAGAAGCGACAGTGCTCAACAGCGCTGAAAAGGTTCCCTATCTGATCATGGTGGAAGTTTTGAGGGACGATTTCTCTTTCGATCCTGATGCGCCTGATAACCACCGGCTTTTAAACAATCTTCTTGGAGTAACATCTCGAGCAAAGCGAATATTTGACCTTTCTGACTCGCCTCGCCTCTCACCTACAGTCAAAACCCCAGAACCTACACTGGATAGTGTTTTTGAGCCTGCTTCTGGTGACCTTGGAAGTTCGCCACTGCTCAAAGGCATTGACGAGTCACCAGTCAGGGCCTCTCCAAGGCTTGCACAAAGCCAGAATGCTCAGCGTCTCCCCAGCGGGGTGGTTACGGCATCTACCTCGACCTTGGACTTGACGACGCCACGATCATCCGGCACAGGAACGTCCCGATCTAACAGCCCAGGACCAATTTCGCGAAGGATGACTCTACCAATACAGCGAAGCACGCCAGCCGACCAGCCTGATTTCTCTGCTCTCGCTACACATATGCGAACAGCTTCTCAAATGCTCGCACAACTGGAAGCCACGAGCGGGAAGCGCCCCAAACAGGAGGTTGCTGCTATTAGAGCCAAGATCATCGCTAGTATGCAGAGTCTCGAGGAAAAGAGCTTCGACGTTGATGAGCAGGGTCCGACCTTTGACACTATCATCGCCAAAGCTAGCACAACCCCAATCCCTGTGAACAATCCTGATTTGGAGGAAGACGCTCAGATCGACCCTAATCTCAATGCCAGTGCGGGCCGCGAACGAATGGAGAATGATATCAAGACTGGCGGTGTACAACGTCGTGGTGATCGCGACGACCCTAGTGCGGCCGTCTTTGGCGAAGCCTGGGAAGCCAAGAAAGAACGAATTCGCAAATCCTCACCCTATGGTTGGATGAAAAACTGGGATTTGGTGAGTGTCATTGTCAAGACAGGGGCGGATCTTCGACAAGAAGCGTTCGCTTGTCAGCTTATCGACGTGTGCCACAAGATTTGGGTTGATGCTGGTACCGATGTTTGGGTGAAGCGTATGCGAATACTGGTAACAGGTGAGTCCTCGGGTCTCATTGAAACCATTACGAGCGGCGTGTCTCTCCACTCCCTAAAACGAAGTCTCACTCTCGCTTCTGTCGAGTCTGGCCAAAATCCTCGCAATCGTATTGCGACCTTGCGAGACCACTTCCTGAAAGCGTTTGGAAAACCAGAAAGCAAAGATTTCCGCGCTGGAGTTGACGCATTCAAGAAGTCTCTGGCAGCATATAGCATTATCTCCTATGTATTGCAACTGAAGGACCGACACAACGGTAATGTTTTGGTGGACAGCGAAGGCCACATCATTCATATCGACTTTGG
>NW_001837903.1:0-677 GCF_000240135.3 Fusarium graminearum PH-1
TCCAAGCTGCCTAACCTATAGCCGCCCAGATAACCGCTGCCGCGACCAACTCATTCCTGCCTACCCTGTAGCACCCCCAGCCAGCTACAGCGGACAGGACTGCTCCCACCACGACCAAGTCCAAGCTGCCTACCCTGCAGCAGCCACCGAGAAGCAGCAGCACCAGAGTGAAAGACGAACCCGACTTGGATTCTACCAAGTCAGACCTGCCTACCCTGAAGCGCAACCCTTCCAGACGAATAAATCGCCTTGGAGCCCACACACTGCTCCCCCTACCACGCCCTCGCCCTGCGAGAGTCATCGTTGGGGAAATCGAGGCGAAGGACGGCTTACCCTCAGCAGATCGTAACAACAAGGCTACTCTACTGCTTACAGGACCGTTTCGCACAGCTAAGTCGTCTGCAAAGGATTTGACCCCGCTCGTGTTGAAATTACAATACGCGAAATACCACGACGCGCTTCGAGCGCCGTGGAGGAATCGCCTGCTAAGACGCTAAGCCGAGGCCTATTCTTGTCCATCTATACGTGCGGGTGGTATCACCGCGTTCTGGCATGGATTCTGACTTAGAGGCGTTCAGCCATTATCCAGCAGATGGTAGCTTCGCGGCACTGCCCGGTCGGACAGCCGCAAAAACAATTATCTGAATCAGCGGTTCCTCTCGTACTAAGCTGAATTA
>NW_001837904.1:0-1469 GCF_000240135.3 Fusarium graminearum PH-1
TGGATTTAGGTGGTAATGTGCGTGAGCAGGTATGTTGAGTTACTTTTTCAGGTTGATGGGTAAAAGTGTGAGTGAGAGGTCGGGTGGAAGCTGGGGAAAAAGGTAGGAAATTGAAAAAAGCGCACTTACCCTGAGCGCTGCGGACCCCTGCACACACTGAAAGGTAGAGTAAAACGCAGGCTTTCCAACGCTGCAGCCCTCTTCTCCGTAGCCCTCACCGTCGCCGAGGAATTCGCCTGCGAGTCGGGGGGTACAGGGTAGGTCTAGGGTAGGCCGAAAAGCTGACTACCCTACACATTCAACTTCGATCGGGGCCAGCGCCTGCCGCAGGCGTCTGTAGAAAGTGTGATGACCATCATTATGCTCGCGAAAGCCTGCTCTATCCGCATGCAGACTTTGAAAAAAATGCGTGCGAAATGGTTTTGTGGTTTGGTGGCCGTGAGTCGATTTTTAAAATTTCCCATAGTTAAGAATTTTGCGGAAAATAAAAAGTGACCCACGAGCCCGGTCTGGCGTGCGACCCACAAAAACACCCTCGGAGGGTATATGAGAGGGGAGCAAAGCAGCCCGGCCCGAAAGGGTCGGACAAAGCTGCGGCGCACCCTTCCAGTACCTGATCTTGCAGACTTCCACTGCGTGCTGATTCACTGGTTTGGCGACCCATGGTCCCGCAGCGCTTCAGCATAGTGGCTAGTCGACCCCCACGAAACGGCTTCACTGACCGCGTACTGGGGATGCCTGCGTTACGGCAGCTGGGCTTCGGCCTGGTCTGCCAGCAGTTGGGTTCTGTGGATGGCTGGCCGCTGGCTACGCCTGATACTGAGCATCGGGAGGCAACCACTCGCTACGGACACCGGAATGGTAGAAGCAGCGTGCTAGGTCCTCCTCCTGGGGCCCCCAAGCCACACCTCCCACAGCGGGTTCGGTGCGGCGGAAGGAAGCCCTGGGGAATCTAGAGGGGGAAAGCGGATTGCCGCCTCGGCGTTTCTGGCCCTGCCAGATCCGCTGTGAACGGCGCGAGCTCTGTCTCGCCACCAGTAACTTAAATCTCTCCGGCGCTTCTAGCGCTGGTGGCCAACCCCGGCACACGATAGTTACCTGGTTGATTCTGCCAGTAGTCATATGCTTGTCTCAAAGATTAAGCCATGCATGTCTAAGTATAAGCAATTATACAGCGAAACTGCGAATGGCTCATTATATAAGTTATCGTTTATTTGATAGTACCTTACTACTTGGATAACCGTGGTAATTCTAGAGCTAATACATGCTAAAAATCCCGACTTCGGAAGGGATGTATTTATTAGATTAAAAACCAATGCCCTCCGGGGCTCACTGGTGATTCATGATAACTCCTCGAATCGCATGGCCTTGCGCCGGCGATGGTTCATTCAAATTTCTTCCCTATCAACTTTCGATGTTTGGGTATTGGCCAAACATGGTTGCAACGGGTAACGGAGGGTTAGGGCTCG
>NW_001837905.1:4457-6331 GCF_000240135.3 Fusarium graminearum PH-1
CTGTTATTGCCTCAAACTTCCATCGGCTTGAGCCGATAGTCCCTCTAAGAAGCCAGCGTACTGCCAAAGCAATACGGGCTATTTAGCAGGTTAAGGTCTCGTTCGTTATCGCAATTAAGCAGACAAATCACTCCACCAACTAAGAACGGCCATGCACCACCACCCACAAAATCAAGAAAGAGCTCTCAATCTGTCAATCCTCATTGTGTCTGGACCTGGTGAGTTTCCCCGTGTTGAGTCAAATTAAGCCGCAGGCTCCACCCCTGGTGGTGCCCTTCCGTCAATTTCTTTAAGTTTCAGCCTTGCGACCATACTCCCCCTGGAGCCCAAGCACTTTGATTTCTCGTAAGGTGCCGAACGGGTCAAAAAATAACACCGTCCGATCCCTAGTCGGCATAGTTTATGGTTAAGACTACGACGGTATCTGATCGTCTTCGATCCCCTAACTTTCGTTCCTGATTAATGAAAACATCCTTGGCAAATGCTTTCGCAGTAGTTAGTCTTCAATAAATCCAAGAATTTCACCTCTGACAATTGAATACTGATGCCCCCGACTGTCCCTATTAATCATTACGGCGGTCCTAGAAACCAACAAAATAGAACCACACGTCCTATTCTATTATTCCATGCTAATGTATTCGAGCATAGGCCTGCCTGGAGCACTCTAATTTTTTCACAGTAAAAGTCCTGTTTCCCCGCCACGCCCAGTGAAGGGCATGGGGTTCCACAGAGGGAAAGGCCCGGCCGGACCAGTACACGCGGTGAGGCGGACCGGCCAGCCAGGCCCAAGGTTCAACTACGAGCTTTTTAACCACAACAACTTTAATATACGCTATTGGAGCTGGAATTACCGCGGCTGCTGGCACCAGACTTGCCCTCCAATTGTTCCTCGTTAAGGGATTTAAATTGTACTCATTCCAATTACAAGACCCAAAAGAGCCCTGTATCAGTATTTATTGTCACTACCTCCCCGTGTCGGGATTGGGTAATTTGCGCGCCTGCTGCCTTCCTTGGATGTAGTAGCCGTTTCTCAGGCTCCTTCTCCGGGGTCGAGCCCTAACCCTCCGTTACCCGTTGCAACCATGTTTGGCCAATACCCAAACATCGAAAGTTGATAGGGAAGAAATTTGAATGAACCATCGCCGGCGCAAGGCCATGCGATTCGAGGAGTTATCATGAATCACCAGTGAGCCCCGGAGGGCATTGGTTTTTAATCTAATAAATACATCCCTTCCGAAGTCGGGATTTTTAGCATGTATTAGCTCTAGAATTACCACGGTTATCCAAGTAGTAAGGTACTATCAAATAAACGATAACTTATATAATGAGCCATTCGCAGTTTCGCTGTATAATTGCTTATACTTAGACATGCATGGCTTAATCTTTGAGACAAGCATATGACTACTGGCAGAATCAACCAGGTAACTATCGTGTGCCGGGGTTGGCCACCAGCGCTAGAAGCGCCGGAGAGATTTAAGTTACTGGTGGCGAGACAGAGCTCGCGCCGTTCACAGCGGATCTGGCAGGGCCAGAAACGCCGAGGCGGCAATCCGCTTTCCCCCTCTAGATTCCCCAGGGCTTCCTTCCGCCGCACCGAACCCGCTGTGGGAGGTGTGGCTTGGGGGCCCCAGGAGGAGGACCTAGCACGCTGCTTCTACCATTCCGGTGTCCGTAGCGAGTGGTTGCCTCCCGATGCTCAGTTTCAGGCGTAGCCAGCGGCCAGCCATCCACAGAACCCAACTGCTGGCAGACCAGGCCGAAGCCCAGCTGCCGTAACGCAGGCATCCCCAGTACGCGGTCAGTGAAGCCGTTTCGTGGGGGTCGACTAGCCACTATGCTGAAGCGCGGAGGGACCATGGGTCGCCAAACCAGTG
>NW_001837906.1:0-2389 GCF_000240135.3 Fusarium graminearum PH-1
CCGGAGGGTATGTGAGAGGAAAAGAGAGGTCCCTTTAGGGGCCAGGGGACGCTTCAGGGAAGGCTTTCAGTGAGGAGGCCTAGGGAATAGGAGGTCCTTTTCCAGGGGGGAGTTTTCGGGAGGGTAGGTATGCTGGCCTGGCGCTGGATCGGTCAGGCTGCTGGGCGGGTTCCTTTTGCTCTGCTGCAGGGAAGGCAGACTTTTACTACAGGGTAGGCAGGTCTGACACAGCGGCGGCGGGAGCTCAGGTTGACCGAGGCAGGCTAAGGGCAGGCCTGGCTATTTAGGTCAGCTACAGGGTAGGTAGCTTTTACTTGCTTAGTCAGTTTTACTACAGGGTAGGCTGGATTTAGGTGGTAATGTGCGTGAGCAGGTATGTTGAGTTTACTTTTTCAGGTTGATGGGTAAAAGTGTGAGTGAGAGGTCGGGTGGAAGCTGGGGAAAAAGGTAGGAAATTGAAAAAAGCGCACTTACCCTGAGCGCTGCGGACCCCTGCACACACTGAAAGGTAGAGTAAAACGCAGGCTTTCCAACGCTGCAGCCCTCTTCTCCGTAGCCCTCACCGTCGCCGAGGAATTCGCCTGCGAGTCGGGGGGTACAGGGTAGGTCTAGGGTAGGCCGAAAAGCTGACTACCCTACACATTCAACTTCGATCGGGGCCAGCGCCTGCCGCAGGCGTCTGTAGAAAGTGTGATGACCATCATTATGCTCGCGAAAGCCTGCTCTATCCGCATGCAGACTTTGAAAAAAATGCGTGCGAAATGGTTTTGTGGTTTGGTGGCCGTGAGTCGATTTTTAAAATTTCCCATAGTTAAGAATTTTGCGGAAAATAAAAAGTGACCCACGAGCCCGGTCTGGCGTGCGACCCACAAAAACACCCTCGGAGGGTATATGAGAGGGGAGCAAAGCAGCCCGGCCCGAAAGGGTCGGACAAAGCTGCGGCGCACCCTTCCAGTACCTGATCTTGCAGACTTCCACTGCGTGCTGATTCACTGGTTTGGCGACCCATGGTCCCGCAGCGCTTCAGCATAGTGGCTAGTCGACCCCCACGAAACGGCTTCACTGACCGCGTACTGGGGATGCCTGCGTTACGGCAGCTGGGCTTCGGCCTGGTCTGCCAGCAGTTGGGTTCTGTGGATGGCTGGCCGCTGGCTACGCCTGAAACTGAGCATCGGGAGGCAACCACTCGCTACGGACACCGGAATGGTAGAAGCAGCGTGCTAGGTCCTCCTCCTGGGGCCCCCAAGCCACACCTCCCACAGCGGGTTCGGTGCGGCGGAAGGAAGCCCTGGGGAATCTAGAGGGGGAAAGCGGATTGCCGCCTCGGCGTTTCTGGCCCTGCCAGATCCGCTGTGAACGGCGCGAGCTCTGTCTCGCCACCAGTAACTTAAATCTCTCCGGCGCTTCTAGCGCTGGTGGCCAACCCCGGCACACGATAGTTACCTGGTTGATTCTGCCAGTAGTCATATGCTTGTCTCAAAGATTAAGCCATGCATGTCTAAGTATAAGCAATTATACAGCGAAACTGCGAATGGCTCATTATATAAGTTATCGTTTATTTGATAGTACCTTACTACTTGGATAACCGTGGTAATTCTAGAGCTAATACATGCTAAAAATCCCGACTTCGGAAGGGATGTATTTATTAGATTAAAAACCAATGCCCTCCGGGGCTCACTGGTGATTCATGATAACTCCTCGAATCGCATGGCCTTGCGCCGGCGATGGTTCATTCAAATTTCTTCCCTATCAACTTTCGATGTTTGGGTATTGGCCAAACATGGTTGCAACGGGTAACGGAGGGTTAGGGCTCGACCCCGGAGAAGGAGCCTGAGAAACGGCTACTACATCCAAGGAAGGCAGCAGGCGCGCAAATTACCCAATCCCGACACGGGGAGGTAGTGACAATAAATACTGATACAGGGCTCTTTTGGGTCTTGTAATTGGAATGAGTACAATTTAAATCCCTTAACGAGGAACAATTGGAGGGCAAGTCTGGTGCCAGCAGCCGCGGTAATTCCAGCTCCAATAGCGTATATTAAAGTTGTTGTGGTTAAAAAGCTCGTAGTTGAACCTTGGGCCTGGCTGGCCGGTCCGCCTCACCGCGTGTACTGGTCCGGCCGGGCCTTTCCCTCTGTGGAACCCCATGCCCTTCACTGGGCGTGGCGGGGAAACAGGACTTTTACTGTGAAAAAATTAGAGTGCTCCAGGCAGGCCTATGCTCGAATACATTAGCATGGAATAATAGAATAGGACGTGTGGTTCTATTTTGTTGGTTTCTAGGACCGCCGTAATGATTATAGGGACAGTCGGGGGCATCAGTATTCAATTGTCAGAGGTGAAATTCTTGGATTTATTGAAGACTAACTACTGCGAAAGCATTTGCCAA
>NW_001837907.1:6033-7489 GCF_000240135.3 Fusarium graminearum PH-1
TTTTTGTGGGTCGCACGCCAGACCGGGCTCGTGGGTCACTTTTTATTTTCCGCAAAATTCTTAACTATGGGAAATTTTAAAAATCGACTCACGGCCACCAATCCACAAAACCATGTCGCACGCATTTTTTTCAAAGTCTGCATGCGGATAGAGCAGGCTTTCGCGAGCATAATGATGGTCATCACACTTTCTACAGACGCCTGCGGCAGGCGCTGGCCCCGATCGAAGTTGAATGTGTAGGGTAGTCAGCTTTTCGGCCTACCCTAGACCTACCCTGTACCCCCCGACTCGCAGGCGAATTCCTCGGCGACGGTGAGGGCTACGGAGAAGAGGGCTGCAGCGTTGGAAAGCCTGCGTTTTACTCTACCTTTCAGTGTGTGCAGGGGTCCGCAGCGCTCAGGGTAAGTGCGCTTTTTTCAATTTCCTACCTTTTTCCCCAGCTTCCACCCGACCTCTCACTCACACTTTTACCCATCAACCTGAAAAAGTAAACTCAACATACCTGCTCACGCACATTACCACCTAAATCCAGCCTACCCTGTAGTAAAACTGACTAAGCAAGTAAAAGCTACCTACCCTGTAGCTGACCTAAATAGCCAGGCCTGCCCTTAGCCTGCCTCGGTCAACCTGAGCTCCCGCCGCCGCTGTGTCAGACCTGCCTACCCTGTAGTAAAAGCTGCCTACCCTGCAGCAGAGCAAAAGGAACCCGCCCAGCAGCCGGACCGAGCCAGAGCCAGGCCAGCATACCTACCCTCCCGAAAACTCCCCCCTGGAAAAGGACCACCTATTCCCTAGGCCTCCTAACTGAAAGCCTACCCTGAAGCGTCCCCTGGACCCTCCCCGGGCCGGTGGTGTCCTCTCACATACCCTCCGGGCCTGTTTTTGACCGCCGCACGCCAGACCTGCCTCGCGGGTCACTTTCTGTTTTCCGCAAAATTCTTAACTATGGGAAATTTTAAAAATCGACTCACGGGCAAAAAGCTGCCGAACCGTGCTACAGAGGCCCTCGGGGTGCTGCCGTACAGGTAGAGCTGCCTCCGCCGACCACGGTGGTAGTCTCCTTAACCCCGTAGCAGCTCTGTGGAAGGCGCCAGAGGTCCCTGCAAAGTTGCCTACCCGGGAGCCGATCCGGCCACCAATTTCACCAAGTCAGACCTGCTTACGCTGTATCCAGAGATAGCTACCCTACACTTGAAGCTGCCTAACCTATAGCTACTTAAATCACTGCCGCTGCGACCAAGCATACTACCCAGCCGCCGTCACGACCAAGTCCAAGCTGCCTAACCTATAGCCGCCCAGATAACCGCTGCCGCGACCAACTCATTCCTGCCTACCCTGTAGCACCCCCAGCCAGCTACAGCGGACAGGACTGCTCCCACCACGACCAAGTCCAAGCTGCCTACCCTGCAGCAGCCACCGAGAAGCAGCAGCACCAGAGTGAAAGACGAACCCGACT
>NW_001837908.1:3821-7037 GCF_000240135.3 Fusarium graminearum PH-1
GCATAGTGGCTAGTCGACCCCCACGAAACGGCTTCACTGACCGCGTACTGGGGATGCCTGCGTTACGGCAGCTGGGCTTCGGCCTGGTCTGCCAGCAGTTGGGTTCTGTGGATGGCTGGCCGCTGGCTACGCCTGAAACTGAGCATCGGGAGGCAACCACTCGCTACGGACACCGGAATGGTAGAAGCAGCGTGCTAGGTCCTCCTCCTGGGGCCCCCAAGCCACACCTCCCACAGCGGGTTCGGTGCGGCGGAAGGAAGCCCTGGGGAATCTAGAGGGGGAAAGCGGATTGCCGCCTCGGCGTTTCTGGCCCTGCCAGATCCGCTGTGAACGGCGCGAGCTCTGTCTCGCCACCAGTAACTTAAATCTCTCCGGCGCTTCTAGCGCTGGTGGCCAACCCCGGCACACGATAGTTACCTGGTTGATTCTGCCAGTAGTCATATGCTTGTCTCAAAGATTAAGCCATGCATGTCTAAGTATAAGCAATTATACAGCGAAACTGCGAATGGCTCATTATATAAGTTATCGTTTATTTGATAGTACCTTACTACTTGGATAACCGTGGTAATTCTAGAGCTAATACATGCTAAAAATCCCGACTTCGGAAGGGATGTATTTATTAGATTAAAAACCAATGCCCTCCGGGGCTCACTGGTGATTCATGATAACTCCTCGAATCGCATGGCCTTGCGCCGGCGATGGTTCATTCAAATTTCTTCCCTATCAACTTTCGATGTTTGGGTATTGGCCAAACATGGTTGCAACGGGTAACGGAGGGTTAGGGCTCGACCCCGGAGAAGGAGCCTGAGAAACGGCTACTACATCCAAGGAAGGCAGCAGGCGCGCAAATTACCCAATCCCGACACGGGGAGGTAGTGACAATAAATACTGATACAGGGCTCTTTTGGGTCTTGTAATTGGAATGAGTACAATTTAAATCCCTTAACGAGGAACAATTGGAGGGCAAGTCTGGTGCCAGCAGCCGCGGTAATTCCAGCTCCAATAGCGTATATTAAAGTTGTTGTGGTTAAAAAGCTCGTAGTTGAACCTTGGGCCTGGCTGGCCGGTCCGCCTCACCGCGTGTACTGGTCCGGCCGGGCCTTTCCCTCTGTGGAACCCCATGCCCTTCACTGGGCGTGGCGGGGAAACAGGACTTTTACTGTGAAAAAATTAGAGTGCTCCAGGCAGGCCTATGCTCGAATACATTAGCATGGAATAATAGAATAGGACGTGTGGTTCTATTTTGTTGGTTTCTAGGACCGCCGTAATGATTAATAGGGACAGTCGGGGGCATCAGTATTCAATTGTCAGAGGTGAAATTCTTGGATTTATTGAAGACTAACTACTGCGAAAGCATTTGCCAAGGATGTTTTCATTAATCAGGAACGAAAGTTAGGGGATCGAAGACGATCAGATACCGTCGTAGTCTTAACCATAAACTATGCCGACTAGGGATCGGACGGTGTTATTTTTTGACCCGTTCGGCACCTTACGAGAAATCAAAGTGCTTGGGCTCCAGGGGGAGTATGGTCGCAAGGCTGAAACTTAAAGAAATTGACGGAAGGGCACCACCAGGGGTGGAGCCTGCGGCTTAATTTGACTCAACACGGGGAAACTCACCAGGTCCAGACACAATGAGGATTGACAGATTGAGAGCTCTTTCTTGATTTTGTGGGTGGTGGTGCATGGCCGTTCTTAGTTGGTGGAGTGATTTGTCTGCTTAATTGCGATAACGAACGAGACCTTAACCTGCTAAATAGCCCGTATTGCTTTGGCAGTACGCTGGCTTCTTAGAGGGACTATCGGCTCAAGCCGATGGAAGTTTGAGGCAATAACAGGTCTGTGATGCCCTTAGATGTTCTGGGCCGCACGCGCGCTACACTGACGGAGCCAGCGAGTACTTCCTTGTCCGAAAGGTCCGGGTAATCTTGTTAAACTCCGTCGTGCTGGGGATAGAGCATTGCAATTATTGCTCTTCAACGAGGAATCCCTAGTAAGCGCAAGTCATCAGCTTGCGTTGATTACGTCCCTGCCCTTTGTACACACCGCCCGTCGCTACTACCGATTGAATGGCTCAGTGAGGCGTCCGGACTGGCCCAGAGTGGTGGGCAACTACCGCTCAGGGCCGGAAAGCTCTCCAAACTCGGTCATTTAGAGGAAGTAAAAGTCGTAACAAGGTCTCCGTTGGTGAACCAGCGGAGGGATCATTACCGAGTTTACAACTCCCAAACCCCTGTGAACATACCTTATGTTGCCTCGGCGGATCAGCCCGCGCCCCGTAAAAAGGGACGGCCCGCCGCAGGAACCCTAAACTCTGTTTTTAGTGGAACTTCTGAGTATAAAAAACAAATAAATCAAAACTTTCAACAACGGATCTCTTGGTTCTGGCATCGATGAAGAACGCAGCAAAATGCGATAAGTAATGTGAATTGCAGAATTCAGTGAATCATCGAATCTTTGAACGCACATTGCGCCCGCCAGTATTCTGGCGGGCATGCCTGTTCGAGCGTCATTTCAACCCTCAAGCCCAGCTTGGTGTTGGGAGCTGCAGTCCTGCTGCACTCCCCAAATACATTGGCGGTCACGTCGAGCTTCCATAGCGTAGTAATTTACACATCGTTACTGGTAATCGTCGCGGCCACGCCGTTAAACCCCAACTTCTGAATGTTGACCTCGGATCAGGTAGGAATACCCGCTGAACTTAAGCATATCAATAAGCGGAGGAAAAGAAACCAACAGGGATTGCCCTAGTAACGGCGAGTGAAGCGGCAACAGCTCAAATTTGAAATCTGGCTTTCGGGCCCGAGTTGTAATTTGTAGAGGATGATTTTGATGCGGTGCCTTCCGAGTTCCCTGGAACGGGACGCCATAGAGGGTGAGAGCCCCGTCTGGTTGGATGCCAAATCTCTGTAAATCTCCTTCGACGAGTCGAGTAGTTTGGGAATGCTGCTCTAAATGGGAGGTATATGTCTTCTAAAGCTAAATACCGGCCAGAGACCGATAGCGCACAAGTAGAGTGATCGAAAGATGAAAAGCACTTTGAAAAGAGAGTTAAAAAGTACGTGAAATTGTTGAAAGGGAAGCGTTTATGACCAGACTTGGGCTTGGTTAATCATCTGGGGTTCTCTCCAGTGCACTTTTCCAGTCCAGGCCAGCATCAGTTTTCGCCGGGGGATAAAGGCTTCGGGAATGTGGCTCCCCTCGGGGAGTGTTATA
>NW_001837913.1:0-10471 GCF_000240135.3 Fusarium graminearum PH-1
TTTAAATTTATAAGTTTAAATTTACTATTAATTAATATATTTTTAATTTCTTTTTTAAATCTTAAGTAAAGTTAATTTATATATATTATTCTATTTTAATTAAATTTAACTATTTAATAGTAATATCTAAATAAATAAATAATAATAATATCTATTTATTATAAGGCTTTAATTTTAATTTTTACTTTTTAATTTTTATTAGCTAATTTAAATATATTAATAAGTTCTTATTTAAAGTTTTTATATTTATTATATATATATTATATTATTTCTTTATATTTATATAATAAGTTATTAATATAGTTATAAATAATAAATTTTATAAGTCTTTAAGTTTTTCCTTTAAGAAGGCTTATAATATATTAAAAAAAAAATTTTAATATAAAATTAAATTAAATAATATATTTAATAATTATAAATTATAATAAGAAATCCTTAAAGTTAATTTATATTACTATTATAAAGTTTAAACTATTAAAATTTAAAAATTTCTTTAAAGTCTTTTTTAATAATTATAAATATTAATATATATTTAATATACTTCTTATAAAGCTTTTAACCTTATTTAATTTATTTTTTAAGTCTTTAAGTAATTTCTATTAAATTAGCTATATTTAATTTTAAGCTTTTAAAATTTTTTTTTTAATTATTATAATATTAAATTTAATTATATTAAGAATCTTATTATAATATTTATTAAAGATTTAAATCTTATATTTAAGTTTTTTAATTTTAATTTTATAAAAATTAAAAATAATAAATTTAATTTTATTTTTATTATTATAATTAATATTTATATTTTTAAAGTCCTTATTAAGAGTTAATTAAATACTAATAAGAATTACTTAATAATAAAAGTTACTTTAAATAGTAATAAAATAGTTAAAAGTATTAAATATTATTATATAAAATATTATTTAATATAAATATAATATAATTTAAATAAAAGCTATTAATATATAATAAATATAATTTTTAAAAAATAAATTAATTTATATTAAATTTATATTAATAAATATATAAGATATTATTAAATAATAATAAAATATTATATCTTTTAATAGTAAATAAAGTAAATTAAATATATTTAAGTAAAGAAATCTTATTAATAGCTAGTAAGCTATTTAACTAATACTAACTAGAGGTATATATATTTAAGTATTCTTTAGTAATTAGTAAGGTTATTATAGGATTAGTGCTAAGCTAGGAAGATTAATACTAATTGTATTAAATTAGTACTATTTATTATTTCCTAGCACTAATTATATCTAACAGTTATATCAGATAACTGATAGAAAATGTAAGGTATATAGAGTATGACTAAGCTGGGCCGTTAGGTCATAACATAGCTATACTCGGGCTCCTGGATATCGAAGTGTTAATTAATAGCTATTGGGGTAAAAGAACTGAATCATGAGGCCTCCTGGAGTTCCCCTATCTTCATGTTAATAACTGGATGACGTTTCATGAACCTGGCTATCTAATACGCACTGATAGCCCTTTCCCGGGCCTCGCTGTCTTAAGAGCGCAGCGACGGTGGCGCGAACTTGGCTGTGAGAAGAAGTATAGCTCAAGGCATCTTGCCAAAGTATCCAGGTAACTAATCTGGATCTCTGAGACTTGGATAATAGTTGGGCAGGATGGGTGACGTCAGACTTGGTATACCTCTTAATCAGCCCGAAAGTGTCGGCTGAGGGATGTCATGCTTCTGGGCGGCTTGGTTATGGGAGAGACCGTTATCCGCGATATCTAATATTTCTTTAATAATGCCATCCTCTGTATAAGACGCTCGAGGCATTTTCAAGGCGATTATGGAAGGCTGGTGTAAATAAAAATCCTATAAGTTTTGGGGAGGACTGTTCGTGGAGGAGGCATTGACAGAAATTTTATATTAGTGCTATGCGACCGAACCGCTAATATACTACAGAAAAAAATAGCATAATGCAAAACAGAATAAAACTCTCAATAAGACACAGCTTGTTTTATGTAAATAAGTTCAATTTTGGCCAAGCATCGTACAAGTGAAATTGATCATTTTGTATGGGGAAACTTTTTTTTCGCTTATTGGTAGAGGGGTAACCTTACCGCATGGTATGCTGGGCCAAAAGATGGAAGCTGGTGTAAGAGGAAGGCACGATGTCCTGACTGAAGACACGATGACCTCATCGCCCCAATTACTTTTAGGGCACGAGGAGATACAATAAAATTATTTATTATCCATGCCGTGAGTTTATCCACTGGGCGCATGAGATACTGAGTCATAGAGACTTATGAACAGTCTAGTAAGTTGTACCCAGCCACAACACAACCCTGAACATTAAAATACCCAATCCGGCAGTGCATCAGGCCCACCTTTACCAGCACTATGATACTCTAAGCTCTAAAGTGGTGAGATCAATCTGGTCGTAGCACTACCTAGCTCGACTCTTTGCGGTCTTACTTTCAGAAAGGGTTTCGAAATCGGCAATGACAGCACGAATTTCATCATCAGCCGCTGGAGTCTTTTCAAGGATCCAATCTCCTTCTACCCTCAAACATTCTTCAATCATCTTGGGCGTTTTAGTCATCACTGCAGAATGAATGCTCCGCTGAAGTCCCTGGACCGGGTACGTGATAAGTCCCAAGGTAGCTGCAGTAGTCTTTGTGACAAGATTCAGCATACCCTTGCCCAAACCCTTCGCAGCCCCTATTGCTTGCTCCTCGCGCTTCCCGTGGTATGTGTAGACGGCGACATCGGTGACGGCTTCAAACATGCCGTCGCAAAAGTTTTTGCCCGCCACAACAGCACCAGACTTGAAATCGGTGATGCGTCCGCGCTGTCTCACGTCTTCACCATACAGGTTTGGGACAGCACGAAGGCCATCTGTGACTGCGATCGGAATATCGACCAAGACCCCTTTGGTCGAAGTCATGGCCAATTTTCCCAAGCTTTTTGAAAAGGCTCCCACAACATCCTTTGCTGTTGCTGAGTCGCTTTTACTTTCGGTACTCTGTGAGCGGGTGTCGCTAGATTCGCCGTCTAAGGGTGAACTAGGTCTGGTGCGGTGCTCCTTGACCCTGTCATATGGCTTCACAAAGATACCAGCTGTTGCGTCTGCCATTCCGGCGGCAACTTCTACTGATGCTGAGCCAGCGGCAGTAATTGGATCCCATCGGCGGCTCTCAATGTAAGTCGGTTTCGGTTGATGGCTGAGGGAAGAAAGAACGTCGTTAGAACCAATCTTGCGAAGGCATTCCACTACTCACAATCTCAAACGTTTTTTATCTAGTTTTTGTAATCTTGTCAAGATTCGCTCGGCTCGCTTAGAAAGAAATACTTGGTTATGCTTTCCTTTATAACTCCAGGATGCAGGAAGCTCTGGTATCACGTCGCACATTAATCGCTCGACGGGTAGCGCAGAGTGGAAGTGTCGGACTGCGGCTTGAACACCCGATTCTCTTCTTATCTGCCCAGACATCTGTTGCACGGCAATTTTGACTTTTGGGTCCAGAGCAAACTCTATTGCTTCAGTGAGATTCCTGGAAGTCAAGGAAGAGTAGGGTATTGGCTCGGGCCCAGCACCAGCTTTTGCTACCATTTGGCCCCAGAATTGCTGGCTGATGGGGATTAGTTTCAAAGACTAACCAAGGTAGGCCATTGGTATTGGAAGGTTTCACTTACTCCCCAAAGAATGATACGACTACTGTCGGCTGTGCGTTTAGCAGCCCGACTGCAGTTGTTCCAGCTCCGCCGTGGTGAACAACTGCCGAGACATATTGGAAGAGCCAGTCATGGGGACAATCGTCGATGTAGTAAATGGCAGGATTCTTCTCACCTTGAAGCTTGCTCCACCCCCGCGAAATAACAGCCCGAACCTTTAATGTATTGACGGCTTTCAGAACCAGGGTCATGAGGCGATCCGGGTCACCAACCACTATGCTGCCGAACCCGATGTAGATGGGGGCGCTTCCTTTCTGCAAAAATGCGTCAAGATCGCTGGGAGGCTCATATACTGCAGGTTCTCTGAAGAAGAAACCGGAGATATCTGCATGATACCACCATTAGTAACAGTAATGATAAGAAAAGTACAAATCTCGCCTATGTTAGGGCCCCATTCCCTAGGCTTTGGGATCACTGATGGTGACCAGCAATATGTAAACGGCACCTCAAGGGATTTGAGAAGCCTATGGCCTTCGTTGAGAGGCACGCGTTCGAGGCCAAGTTTGTTTTCGCGCCAATGATTGACAAGGTCCCCGAGCCTAAGCCTTGAGCGTGAGTAGGTTACCCAGCCGGATCAGTGTTCGTTGACCTACCCCTGCCACGTCAGAAATTCAACTGCATCATATGAGAGATAATTTGCAATATGGCGTTCTCGGCGTCTATCTGAACTGGTTATGTTTGCGAGAGGATGAGGAAATGCTCCGGTGCTGGTCCAGGGCATAGTGAACATCATGTGAAGCGGCACCCCCAAGGCCTGAGCGCAATGCACATGTGCAAAGCTTGGGGGATTAGCTATGATGCAGTTTGCAACGAAAGGGGAGCCAGTTTTGGGGTCTGGTAGAATGCATGAGTCCCAAAGTCCGTCCAGCATGTGAGCTACCATCTTGCGCTTGCTCTGAATATCCCCTGCACGAAGACTCTCCATGTTTGGAATCAAGCCCGGGTTCTTGACCATATAAGCCATGAGTTCAGAAGGATCACCACCCACCGGGAAGAACTCTATACCCGAAGACGAAACGAAATCGGCAAAGACATCATGTGTAGCCAGTCGGATTCTGTGGCCTTGTTTTTGTAACTCGGCGGCGAGTGCAATAAATGGCTGGATGTCGCCGCGACTTCCGATCACTTGGATTACAATATTGAGGCCGATGATACGTTGGTTGTGTGTTTGGTATGCAGGAGGCTGCTCGGAAGCTCCATCGAGGCCCTCGAAGTCGGGGAGTTTGGAAAGTCGGCGGCTAAGCGTGAGGGGAATTTCGACGTCGATTCGACCATCATCTACAAGAGTACAACATGTCAATTGAACCACACGTAACAATCTGCGATGGGGAATTGTCGGCACTATACCTCTGGCGCAAGCGTCAATCGTTGTCGTTACGTCGACAGCGTCTTCAGCAGGGCAGCCGTGCAACATGGTGGCTAGGTGATGCGTGCCAATGAAGGGTTTTGTCTCTTTCATGGGATTATATATCCTAATAAAAATAACAAGGAAAATTTGCTAAATCAACCACTTGTTTCAACCGTCAATACGCTAGTGACGCCTGGTGCTGCCGATGGCATGAACAGCCCCAGTCAACTAACTATTTCTGTCTCAAGTTGACGTTCATTTACGCGTCCAAGAGCGCAAATTCTGCGATTGGTCTTCTTGGGCTTCACCGTACCATCTAGCGTATTCCTTTCCCCACCCTTCTCCACTCCCTTATTTTATTCTTCTAAGTATGGCCGAGTTAGTCTTCGAGGGGCATCCCCAAATTCGTATAACTATTCTTAAGAGGTCTGGGTGAGTCGCAAGGGACTCTACAGTGAGGATTCGCTTCATCCAATTTGCCAAGAGGGCGATGACGAATCTCCCTCCCAAACAGGCTAGAAGAATGCTTCTCACCTCAGGGGTAACCCTAAGTATGTAACGACGTGTGCAATCATATATATATGCCACCCTCGTTTCCCCTGTGGATGTTCCGAAGTAGGAGATTCACCAGCATAGATCTCAAGGGGTATTCAAGTTCCAAGTACAGCAACTAAGTCCATCCCACCCTAGCAACGCAAAGAAGGTAGAAAACTTCACGTTTGGTACGCTATCGTTGCCTCCCCTGACAGGAGTCCCCTCAGCATGACCTCTTTCTAATCCTCCACTCAAATTTCTTCAGCACAAGAAGATCGCCACCCAGTTTTTGGGAGCTCGCTCTCACACCCACGAATATCAATGCCTTCGACGAACGCTGCCGATTATTGGGAGAAGAAGGGCGTGGCAGGCTTAATTTCTCGTGCTCTCCTACGTACACTTCAATGTATATTCGCCGTCGTTGTTGCGGTCTTGTACGGACTCGATCTTCAACAAGCGACAGATAATAACGTCAAGCCGGGCTCAGCTTGGATTTACGCCGAATTCGTAGCCGGGGTATCAATAATTCTCTGCGTCACCCATCTGTTTTTCACGACGGCTGTGTGGTACTGGAGCTTACTTGATGGCCTTGTCTGCATCCTGTGGCTATCACAGTTTGGGGTGTTTGCCTCAGCCTATCTGGGTACTGGAAAGCCACTAGAAAACGAAGAGTTTGCTGCATCAGTGTCACGCGGCAGGATGCAATCAGCTGTATGGGTTAACTTCATAAGCATGCTCTTATGGCTCGCAACGACTATACAGGGCATAATGGGGTGCTGCGCTCGTTGGAAGAAAAGGCAACAGAAGGACAACTCTATCGAGCTGGGTTCTGCGGGCGATCTATAGTCAAACGACAATGTTTGGCTTGGGATTACCGTTTGGTCCGCGCATAGAATAGCCCAAAAAAGAATAACTCACTGCTAAAAAGTTTCAGTCGTGATATATTGGAGTGGACTGGTGGAAGGATCGGCGACGTCGAGACACCTATATAAAACTTACTGTTAATAAAAACAAAACCCTCAATTGTTACACATATCCTTTTTCCTTGACTTAGAACTCACGCATTCATCATTAGGCCTGTCAAGTAAATGACCCGATAGATGAGCAGAATACGCAGAGGAGAATGGGGATGCGGAAATGCTGCCTCCGGGCAGGTTTTGGGATGGGCCTTTTCAAGAGAAGGATCAACGCGCATTACCGCGTGTGGTAAGTAATTCTATGCAGTATCACACTATTTTTGTCTTTCTATCCATGTACATGTTGCAGAGGATAGGCAGGCACTTTGACGAAAGAATCAACTGCACGCCTTGGAGAAGCATAAAAGGGCCCATCAGCAAGTGTCGGCGTGATGAACTGACTTCAGATCACTCAGATCTTGAGAAAGAAAAAGAAAAAGAAAAAGAAAACTCGCCATTCGCGAATTGGCTTTTGACATTCAACAACGTGATATGCCCCAAAGATCTCGAGGACTACTGGCCGGAAGGCCATCACGGCACGGTCCTGATAACTTCTCGCGATCCTGACTTTATACCCGCGCCTGACACAGTACCAAATATGGTGTGACCTTATTTCTAAGGCTTAGCCAACATTGCGCTCGGTTCTCTTGAAACTAGTGCAGCGGCCAGTGAACGCAGGTAATAGGATTGATGCTGCAAAATTGACCAACAAGATACACCGCGTGTACCCATCGCCATTAGGCAGCTCGTAGCATGTGCTCACAGAGTCACTGTGGGCAAGATCATTCAACACTACGGAAGAAATTCGCTGCTGTCTAAATTGGATCAAGTCGAAAGTACACACTGCAGGGTTGGTAGACAGTCATCCAGACGAGTCTGTGTTAATTGAACCCGTGTGTCTGTCTGTAGTTGGTATATTTAAAGATCTTCAAATAACCTTTCCCTCGATCGCTGAGATAAAGGCAAGTCTGCTTTATTCGCACAGGTCGTCATGCCGTAGTAGGGTAATAGCAGTATCCAAGAACTTAGAGGTGCATGCTAAACAGATATAAACAGAGATGTTGGGGTACGAGAATATAGATACATAGATGTTTATATATACATAAAGTAATAATTTACAAGAACGCAACACAACAAGGAATGTGGCTGACGATGTCAATTGGCAAGCCTAATACTAGGAAATCACCACGCATACCTACTTGCCAGCAATAGTAACCTCACTCTTTAAACTATCCAGCTTTACAGTCTTTTTATCCCTTCTCTAATTCTTCCTAAGTTAAAAATAGCTTAGTAAATAGTAAGCTAGTTATTATTATAATAAATTAAGTTAATATTAAATTAGCTAGTACTATTAGTATTATAATAATAATAAATAAATATATTAATATCCTTATTAATAAAAATAGTAAAGTAGCTAAATTTATAAATATTATTATAGCTAGTTAGAAGTTAAGTTTTACTACTTTTTATTATAAACTTTTTATTATAATTAATATAAAAACTTATAACTTTTAGAAAATAACTACTTATAATATAATAAGTACTTATAGTTTTTTTATAATAGCTATTAAAACCCCTTTAAAGATAATAATAGTTACTATATTTAATAATATAAAAAGCCTTAATAGCTTTACTATTTTAAAAGTAAGTAATAATAAAAATAAAGTTAGTTTTATTAATAGGCTTTTTAATTTTAATATTATAATTTAATAATTATATTATATATATCTTATAAGTTTTATTTAATTAGTATAAAACTTACTTATATTAAAATAAGCCTTTAAAGGAAGCTTATTTAAATATATATAAGACTTACTTTATAGCTTACTTACTATATTATAAGCTTCTTATAAAAGCTTATATTTAAATAAGTAAACCTTTAAGTATATATATATTTAAATTAATATTAAATAGTATAGTTATATTACGACCCAACAGATGACCACATGACCCCATTCTTTTTTACCCAATTATATCATAGGACACCCCTACTAGATTAGTCAGCGTATAAGCCGCTAGGACCTGCAACTTACGACTCACAGGGGACTTACAATATAAGCCTCGACTTACGCTATAAGCCAGGGACTTATGCTATAAGCTATTATAATAAACCGTAAGACACTTTAAGTATATATATATCCTCTTATAAAGCATAAGATAGAACTTAACTTACTAGCTATTAATAAAGCCTTTTTACCTAAATACGCCTAACTTACTTTATTTACTATTAAGAAATATAACACTTTACTCTCACTTAATATATAATACCTTATAACTCTATAAATATAAACTAATATAGATTAATTTACCTATTTAAAACCCTAACTATTATATATTAATAGCTCTTATTTAAACTATATTGCATTAAGATATTAAGTAATATTTTATATAATAGCTGCCCTTATTACTCTTATTTAGTAATAAAATATTACTAATAATAATATTACCTCTATCTATAAAGTATCTAACCTTTAGGAAAAAATAGATATTAATTTAAAGAACTTTAATAATATAGAGATTAAATAGCTATATAAGTAAGTTATTAGTATAACTGCTAATATTAAGAACCTTTAGCACCTTCTTAAAGAAGCACTAGCTCTATAAAACTAATAAAACTAGAATAATTAAAATAGATTATAAGAAATATATATTCTAGTAAATACTGCTATACATAGTAAAGATATAAGAGAAATTCTTAAGCCTAACCTATTAGAAATATTTAATAGAACTCCTATAAAACTAGTAATATTCTTTACTTAATATAAGGCCTTTATATCTTACTATTTTACCTAGTTTTAAGATAAATCTAATAAAATACGCTATATATTAGGAAGACTTAAAAGAACTATAGTATAATAGTTCTAATTTATCCTAAAAGATTAGACTATAAAAGGAGATCTAGAAGCTTTAAAACCTTATACTTATAGCTATTATATAGACTATAGAGAATTTAAAAAAGCACTTAAAGTAACTTTTAATACTATTAATAAAATAACTTAAGCTAAATAAAAAATTAAAATATTTAGGCAGAATCGGTCTATATTTAAATTAAAAGTAAAATACCTTTAGCTTACTATTAAGCTGAACTAGAGGTAAAAAGCACTTATATCTAGCTTCTTTAATGCCCTTAAGGAACCAATATAAGCCAAGTTATATAAGGAAAAACGACCTAAAATGCTTATTAAATATATTAATTAAGTAATTAAAATTAATAATTAATAATTTTATTAGAAAATATAAAAAGGATAAAATAACTGAAATTTCTCTACTAATAGACCTTAGTACTATATTAACTAAGGAAAAAGCCGCTAATATAACACCTTATATAGTATATAACTAAGATTAATAGACTTAAGAGCTACCTAAATACTAAGACTATAATAAGACTTAAGTAAGTATAAATATTATAATTATAACTAAATAGGATATATAGTATAATAATATCTTTAACCTAAAAAACTATAAAACCTAAACTAAGGTAGGCAGGTACTAGGAATTACTAATATTAAGGAACTATAAATAGTATTATAAATATAGATACTTAGAATATATTAAAGTAGTTATAATATAGCTAATAAAATAGCCTTAATTAACTAACTAAAAAAGGCTAATTAGGAAAACTACTATAAGGAGAGCTTAATATAATAATTAAAAGATCTATTTAAGTTAAAGAAGGAAATTCTAAAATACTATAAATAAGAAAATAGAACTAAAATAATAAAAGAAAAAGCTAAAGACTAATAGAAAAGATATTATAATTAAATAGAAAAAGAGAAAGAAAGAATATAATAATAAGTATAAGACTAATACTAGAAAAACATATAAACACTTAGAGTAATAATAACTCTAGATATAATAGCCAGCTTATAACCTAATTAGGCAATTAATAATATCCCTATATAAACTAAAATCTAAAAAAAGGAAAAAGAAATT
>NW_001837915.1:0-558 GCF_000240135.3 Fusarium graminearum PH-1
TGGGATAGGGACTACTACTAAAATATATATATATAATAATAATGAAGACATAGTCTGAACCGTTTTGAAAAAAATGGAAATATAAGTGCTATAGCTATCCTTCGGTATTTCGTATACCGGAGGTATTGCTTGTACAGCAATAAAAAAAATAAGGGGGGGACTTCGTTCCCACCTTCATAGGACGCTTTTATGATAACACATAGAACAGGCTAATTTGCGCAAGAGTGTACAAAATGAGTGCGCGGTTTGGCACCTCGATGTCGGCTTAACTTATCCTCATGGATGCAGGAACTATGTAGGGTGCGACTGTTCGTCGATTAAAAAGTTACATGAGCTGGGTTAAATACGTCGTGAGACAGTATGGTTTCTATCTTCTAGGGGGAATTAGAATATAATAAGAACTAACTTTTGTACGAAAGGAACAAGAAGAATTTAATTTGTAAAAGGGTTAAATAATAGTTACTAACCTATGGTTTACCTGTTGTCTATGTGCCCAAATATTAAAATATAGGATAAAAATTCTATATATCTGTATAGCTTTAGCTATACATAGGGATG
>NW_001837915.1:1064-12585 GCF_000240135.3 Fusarium graminearum PH-1
ACTATTTATACATATATCGCATGTACAATGCATGCCTATTTCTGCTCAGCAGAAATTAGCCAACCATACCTGGATATACTTTGCTATCGGGTGGTTTGGCTTTTTAAATTTTAGCAAATTGTAGCTAGAGCCTGATTAGCATAAAAGTAATGCAATTGTTTTGTAATCAATAGAAGTAAGTGCGATACTTGCATTGGGCTGACGAATAGTAAGGCGCCAGGGATAAAAAAAAAATAAGGCGTATCCCCCAGGCGGACCCCCCACTCCGTGGTCGACGGAGTGGTGTGGCGTGCCTCACACTTCGTTAGGAGAAGTCTCTCCCTAACGAAGTGTACACATATTCCCGGAGGGAATTAGGGAATTAGGGAGGCATTCTTCTGGGAATAGAGCTTGCTAGTACGCAGTACTACTCCTCTCATTATAGAGTTGCGTCTTATTGCCTAGCGAAGCTACTATTCTTCGAATCAGGCAAAGCTTACTGCTTTAGCAAGCTAGGATTAGTCGTCAAGTGGTAATATCACTTTAGACTTATTAGTGATGAATATTTTAAAGACTCTAATTTGACAAGTCTAGAAAGAGTCACTACTAGAGGTAGGGCGCCCATAAACCAGACTTCGTGCGATCCATATCCCTTTGGGTAGACTTCTGTCGCTAGCGCGATTTTTTTCTGTAGAAAAAAATAATCAGCAGGCTAAGGAGAGCTTGCTGTATTTTCGTCGCGGAAGAATCTTCCTCCTTCGGAGAGTACACTTCGTTAGGGGACTACAGCAAGCTCTATATTAAACTTAATAGTCTTAGCTGGCTTATGCGATAGCAAGTTAATACGCAGGCTAGTAAACTACAAAAAAAAAAGAGCTATTTTAGTAATCTTAGTGGTAAATAAGGCAGAGATGGGAGACTGCAATATTATACCTTAGTAGGGTGCAAATATCTCAGCTCGAGCTTCCACACCAAGATGAAGCTAAACCGATAGTGGTTATGGTTGGGTGCGGCCAATACATCCAGGTGCAACTCCTGTGGCTTCTCCCGTAAAGAGGATTCTGCCTCATTTTTTTAAGGCGCAAGCTTAAGCTTGCTGTAGACGAAGTCTCCCCTATTTCTTCGAAATTAGTCCTTCGGAGGGAGGGATATTAAAAGGACTAGTAGTCAAGCGGTTACGACATAGCTCTTTCAATGCTACCATCGTAGGTTCGAATCCTATCTAGTCTAAAGCGGATTGGTGTAATAGTAACACATTTGGCTCATGTCCAGAGGTTAGAGGTGCAAGTCCTTTGTCCGCGTAGGGCTATAACTTAATAGGTAAAGTGTACTGCTCATAACAGTAATTATAAGTGTTCAAGTCACTTTAGCCCTAAATCTGAGTGCTGGAATCGGTCCAAATATAACTAAAGACTCACTCCAGAAGAATGCCCCCCACTTCGTTGGGCAGACTTCTGTCGCTAGCGCGATTTTTTTCTGTAGAAAAAAATAATCAGCAGGCTAAGGAGAGAGATAATTTATTTGGAGAGGCGAAGCCTATCCAGCTCTCTCTAATATAAAAAACCCTAACACTAGATAGAGATTTGCACCGTAGTCTTAAGACAAGGCTATCCAGAAGAATGCCCCCCACTTCGTTGGGTAGACTTCTGTCGCTAGCGCGATTTTTTTCTGTAGAAAAAAATAATCAGCAGGCTAAGGAGAGCTTGCTGTATTTTCGTCGCGGAAGAATCTTCCTCCTTCGGAGAGTACGCTCCGCTAGCGAAGGCTAGTAAAGTGTATCTCAATGAGCTATATTCATTGGTGATAGACAGTTAAGAAAGACTATAGTTGTAGGAAGTAAGCAATTATAAGTTAATGGTAAACTATTCGTTTACCAAACGAATTTTGTCAGTTCGACTCTGGCTAATTGTAAAAAAAAATCCGAATGGTGAAATTGGTAAACACAACAAACTTAAAATTTGTAGGCAGAGTGCCTTGAAGGTTCAAGTCCTTTTTCGGATATTAAAGAGCTTGCTGTAGACGAAGTCTCTCCCCTTCGGCGGAGAAGTCTACCCCCCCCACTTCTAATTTCTGATCCCGCCGAAGGGGGGGGCGCGAGCTCTGAAATACTAATTTCTGATCCCGTAAGGGATATGAAATACATATCTCTTCGAAATTAGAAGTCTCGGGTACGCAGGCTAGTCCTGCGGAGAGACTTCGTCTACGCCGACTACGAGTTTAAGTATAACACCTTGAAAACTGCGGGTTCTCTATACGGCTTTAAACATAGCCCTCAGACTATAGAACTTATACGTGCAGCTAAATTAGGTAAACCTCTATCCGAAGAGGCTAAAATAAAACTGGGAGCTAATTCTCAACCTTCAGGTGGTCTATTAGTAGATAATGATAATGTTGAAACCAATGAAGTTGTGTATTTTACTTCTATAAGAAGAGCCGCAGCTTTTATTAATATGCACCCTTCTTACCTAGCTAAATGTATAGCTAAAGAAGGTTTTATAGAGGTAGTAATATTCGTTTCACTATTCCCTACCCCTACGGGGGGCATTCATACACTTCGTTAGGGAGAGACTTCGTCTACGCAAGCTCCAGCAAGCTCTATACCCGGCTACGCCGGGAATAGAGCTTGCTAGTACGCAGTACTACTCCTCGTGGAAGAATAAACTCAGAAAACTTAAGCTTTTCTGAGTTATACTCGTGTGTTCAAACCACTCCTCAGTGCGCAAGCTCTATTTGAACGGTTATAGGTTAATGGTAGACTTGTCGATTTCCACTCGATTTGTGTCAGTTCGAATCTGACTAACCGTATTCTATAGGATTTAGTATAGTATAGTAGGATTTATAATTATACATACTATAATAATGCTATTGTATTCCACATAGCATCTACACTTCTTTTCAGTAACAGATAAGCTAGAGAAGGTATATATATACTGAGTATATAAAGCAAGCGATAAAAAAAAAAATTAAAGAGGAGGAGTACGCTCCGCTACACAGAAAAAAAAAATCGCGCTAGCGACCCCTTACTCATAGCAAGCTCTTTTTTTTCTTCAGAGCTTAGCTAGTATAAATAAGCGGGCGACTCAAACTTATTGTAAGCTTAGCCATCTAGCTTGTGCTGGATTAGCAAGTGGGCTATATCTTATAGAAAGAATTAAGAATATGAAGTTTCATGTGATGAAGAATGCGATAGTTAGAGCTATGTACGCTAATTTAGCGTGGGCGCACTCTTTGCTAGGGAACAAAGTTCCCTAGCAAAGTATAAAGATAAAAAATAAAGAGGAGTCTTTGCTAGGAACAATCTCATCCCCCTATTCCCCTAGGGGGAGAGACTTCGTCTCTCGCAAGCACGCTGATTCTTTTTATCCTAGCTACGACTAGATAAGCGACTTTAGTTTAGTACCTTAAGGAAGTACTGAAGGTAAGTAGGCTGTGTGCATAGCTCTAACTACCAAGTTCTAAAGAGCATAAAATGCTAATGTATATTATATGCGATTCGCGATTCCCTATTCCCAGAAGAATGCCTCCCTAATTCCCTAATTCCCTCCGGGAATACGGGAATATGGGAATATGAGTACACTTCGTTAGGGAATAGGAGTACACTTCGTTAGGGAGTATTTCTCCGGAGGGAGCAAGCTCTTATATATTTAGCCTGTAATTATAGCGCGGTTTAATATTCTTAAGGTGATATGGGGAGTAGACCTCGTATCTCCACCTCCGGCTCCCCACCATATTGGTGGGAGCGGGAGTCTTAGTAAGTCGTAGGCTATTATTATTAACTTAACTAAATGCGACTACTACTTTTATATATAACAATACCTTAAAAATGAAAAAAAATATGAATCTTCTTTTAGTCCGTCTTTTCGTAAGATTCCCTTGATCTCTGCATTCTGATCCCAGCGAAGGGGGTAGACTTCGTCTCAGCAGAGATCTTCAACAATATATAAATCTTCGTACTTTTATAAATCGTCAGAAAATCAACAGGCTATCTAAAAATTCTATAGAACTTATTTCACGATATATCTTTAATATAAAATTATATCAATTTTTAGCTGTAGTTTTTATTCATGTAGCCGTTACATCTATTCAAATAGATTTGAATTTATTCTTAGAAGTGTTAAATAATCTTCCCGAAAATTTGGGATCATCCGTAGGCGTCCCAGAGCTAGCTAAAAACATTAAATTAGATAGTAATATAAATTATATCTTATGTTATAGTCATAGATCTTTATTTGGATTTAGGACTTATATATTAATGGTTTTAATATTATTTATAATATTTCCCATACTTTTTATAATACAAAATTATATTTTTATAATTTTAAGTATATTAAGTGTAATATTAGTTAAAGCTTTAGCTCTAAATTTTTATCAAAAACATTTTCAGTTTTTTTATAGTGGCTTGCCCAGTCATAAAAAAGTAGATTTTAGAGAAAAATTAGTGCACTTTATTACACTGATAATAAATAATATAGGGAAAATTATAAAGCATTTATTTAAAATGTGAATAATATCTATTATAATAATATATATTTTTAGATATTTGCTAGCTACTATGTTATTAAATATAGATGATAATAATAGTTTTATAACAACAATATTAATACTTACTCTTCCTTTACCTATGTTTTTTTATTTGCTAAATTTTATAGTGAAATATCTGAAGAAAGAATCTATAGAGGATAAAGATTATTATTTGTATAATGATTACGTAGTAAAAAGAGTAAATCTATATAGAATAACATGTACTATAATTGTAAACTACTTAATTCAAAACTATTATAGTACAATAATTATATCTATAATAATAAAAGGGTTTATTGTTATAATTATAACATTATTCACAATTTGTATAATATACGGTATCTTGCGAATAAATAAGCCAGGATGGCGTGCCTCACACTTCGTTAGTAGACAAAGTACAATATCGTGCAGTAGGGTTGACCCTCTCTCCGATGGCGATTCTGGAGTCCGAGCTTCCCTAACGAAGTGTATCCCTCCGGGAGAGAGGGTCGGAATAAATAAGCATGAGCCTATACCACTTAAGAGCGCATTGGATCTAGCGGGGTCAGCCAGCTATATAGCGGCATTTATATCACTAACTCCATTTTTACAGGAAGCATGTAATTCAGGTTTCAGTAAGTTTTATTTTAATGAAGGTAACCAAAGATATTACGAGTGGAAAGGCATACCTTTCCGTATGCCAGGTGTAGTAAAGTGTGGACCTGAACCAACCATCAATATCATGCAGGTGCGAAAAACAGAAATAGCCCTGGCGAAAGCGGCTGAAGAAGCTCGAAACCTACATAAAGTACCCGATACGGACGTGGGTATATATTATCGAAATCTAGATGCAGCCATAGAGAAAGAGGCTGCTCAAAACCTAAATAAAGAAGCCGTGGCGAAAGAGGGTGGGGCTTCTTTATCTAGATATTATCGAAATATAGATGAAACCATAAAGAAAAAGGCTGATTATGTACCTGTTACTGAATCTGTTCGACAAGGGCTAATAAAAGAATATAAAGATAAATTAAATAATTCTCCTATCGTAAATATTACGTGAAAACTTAAATATAATGAAGGTATTCAAAGATCGCAAGCTAATTTCACAGTAAAACCAATAAATTATTTTTATAATACTAAATTTTATGGGGCGGTTTCTTTGGTTTTAAAAGGGAGATTATTAATAGTTAATATAATTAGACATGACTTGCCTGGTTGTGTCTTTATGCCTACTTATTATTTACAAAATGCAAATGTTACGGATAGTTCAGCCAAAATTAGGGATATTACAACAACATTAGAATCTAAATATGGTATAATGTTACCCCAGATAGGGATAGATAAGGTGGAGAATAGAATTAATGGTTTAATAATATTTACTCAAGCCGAATCTATAGATAATACAAGTTTATTTAGAGTATGAAGGCCTTCATCGTATTATATGGAACCCGAACTAAAAACTGTAAAGAATTATTACCAAGAAAAAAGTCAAAATAATCTTAGAATTAGAGAATTTGATACTACTGATAGTATCAAATTCTCTAAAGACTTAAAGAAGGTAGTAGGAGTACAAGGGGAAGCTATAAAAATAGCTAATAATGAAAATTTTGTAATACATGAGGACAGATTGGCAGCCCGGAAGTTAGCTTTTTTTGAAAATACCTTAGACAACGAATATAGAAAATTAGTGGAATTTTATTTAACTAAAGGTCAAAAAGCTAACCCTAAGGATTTCATGATTTGAGAAGAAGATGGTTCAGATAAATCTAGACTTAAATTTAAAGACTTAATGTATAAAGCCCGGTCTGAAACAAAATCTGCTATTCAAAAAGATGAATATCTACTAGCTCGTCCTAAAGGAAAAGAATGGGATTTAGTAAAATTCGCAGAAAGGCGAATGTCTAGAAATGACAGTAATAATGAATATATGGATAATGATTGCTATTATTTCAAAACTCGTCGTGATTATCCTATAAACCGTTTATTAATAACTAGAAACCAAAGTCATATGACTTATTTTAGTATGTATAAAGAGGGAGTTGCGGAAGGTTATAAAATCAGAAGGCAAATGCTGGGTGAATTAGATGCTAGCATAAATTTACCATTAGAAAAATCTAGAGCAGAGTTAATAAAAAAAATCGCTAGTAAATTGACTAGAAGTGAATTTACTAAATTTCAGAATATTTATGGTGTTTCTATTAATAGACTTACATTTGAATTTTTTCAGTTAAAACCCACTGATAGTAAATATTTTGGAATAAACACTACAAGTACAACATTTGCTCCAATACTAGACAGAAATACAGATTACGAACTTTATAGCATTATAGACGTTAAAAATGATAGTGTAAAATTACCTTTTGTTTTTAAACAAGGAGGTATGTCTAATATGACTATGCCTACACATGACTATAATATGTTAGATAATAGGGATGAGGTATCTATTCGTAGATGTATGGATTTTATCTATACAAATTCAGATGGAAACTTAACTTATCAATCAGATAAGGATAATTTTAGTGTTCTAGCTGGGGTCGATAAAAATTATCCGTATCAATCAGATATGGATAATTTTAGTGTTGTTAAAAAGAAAAGTGTAGGTTTTACTAAAAAAGCTGTAGACTATAAAAATAAAAACCCTAAGTCAGTTAAATATACCTTAGATGGGTTTAATAATAGATTTTTCCGTGGAAAAAGTATATCTATAGAGTTGCCCTTTGAGAGTATAAAACTCTTGGATATTATACCACATGAATATCACCAAATATCTCTGGGAGGGGAAAGAGTTAATTTTGATTATGAAGGTGAGCAAAGAGTCAAATCTTCTATACCTAATACTCTAGTTATGAAAAAAACTAGAAAACTTAACCTTGAGTTTACTATACTAAAACAGGTTTATACTACTAAAGGAAGTAATAGTAAAATTACATTAAGGTTTACTCCAACTTGACCACCAGATCCTTCACCAAATGGGGATATAGAAATCCCTAATCTAATATTGCAAGTTGCTAACTTGAATAATGATAGTACAGATCTAAATCCACGTACTCTTGAAGCGCATTATGTTGAATACGACCTCCCCTCCAGAAGGCCAACCCCTAGTACTAATCTACCAAATGAAACACCTCTTCATCCCTCAGGGTCAAATGAAGAGGAAGAGGATATCTATGGTTATAGCGGAGATGAGGATAATAATGCTCAAAATAATCGTGAAGTAGCTTCTGCTGTGCAAGCGAGTGAGCAACCACCAACAGTAGAATCCCCTATGGAGCTACCTTTTGAAGACAGCTTTGCGGATGCGCCTTATCCATATGAGGCTGAAAGTCCAAAGGATAATGATAACAATAGTGGTTCACGCAAAGGTCGTACAGCAGTGGCTTCGGGTGACCAAGTGGTAGAGGGGGAAGAGATTGCTCTAATATCCGCAGATGATATGACCAGTGAAGGGGATTTGGCTTTTTCACCGCAATTTTTTATACCAGAGTCAACTCCAGATAGTATTTCTAGCGACAACTCTAGTCCTATTAATACGCAAGCTAACCAGGGGATGGGTGAGATCTTAGAGTCAAATCTTGTTAACCGTGATGAGCCAATGCAAGTAGATGGAGATTTGTATCGTGAAGTTATGAATAATGCGGTAGGGGAAGCCGTAATGGAAAGTATAAATCCTATCTTACTTCTTCCTGATCTACCAACTAGTAATCCTGAACCGGTGGATACTGAAGATAGTCCACTGTCTACTGAAGTTAGTCCACTGTCTATGATGTCAGACAGTGAATTCTTCGAGCTAGAACGTCAAATCGCGAGTCTAAAGCCTTCTTACTTAGAAGCGGATCCTGGTGAGGTAGACGGTTCTGGCCAAGATGCGGCTGACCCAGAGGCTATTATAATATCTTCAGATGATAGTTCTAGTGATTCAGGTGATTATGGTAATAATTATAGTGAGGCAAGTCCGATTACGAGCTTACCCGGGAATAGGGCTGGCCAAATGGCTGACCCAGAGGCTATTATAAGATCTTCAGATGATAGTTCTAGTGAGGGGGTACCAACGCCACCTAAGGAAACAGATTTTATAGCTAGACCGCTTAATACTCCTGTAGCGGAAGTTATTCACGATAGAACTGGAACTAGGTTATTGACTGTTGATATTCATACTATGTTAACGGTAATCGGCCCACCAAATGCACCAGAACCTCGTTTATGGAGTGTGGGAAATGCAAATTATTATCTCTCGATGGCTCCTGATTTTTTTTACGAGCATTATCCTAGGGGTACGGAGGTAATGCCTCCTAATAATTATCCGTCCCAACAAATTAATGTTTATATACCTCCGCCTATGGATAAACTACGATGCGAATCTGATGGGCGTATTGGGGAAATTTGCATATGTCGTGCAGAATTCGCTACTGTAGTACCATTAGTAAATTACCCTAGGTCGAGTTATATAGAAGGAGCGCTATTCATGAAATCAGTTTTATCCTCAGAACCATTAGGAGATAAGGATTTGAGTGATGGTTTTAATTTGAGTGATCGTTTGAATTTTTCTTCGAATAGTTATACTAATGCTTATTTTGCACCAGAGCCAACTCCAGATACAGATAGTATATCTAGCGATAACTCTAGTCCTATAAATATGCAAGCTAACCAGGAGGAGGCTGGTAAGCCGGAGGTTACTCTAATATCCGCAGATGATATGACCAGTGAAGGGGATTTGGCTTTTTCACCGCAATTTTTTATACCAGAGTCAACTCCAGATAGTATTTCTAGCGACAACTCTAGTCCTATTAATACGCAAGCTAACCAGGGGATGGGTGAGATCTTAGAGTCAAATCTTGTTAACCGTGATGAGCCAATGCAAGTAGATGAAGATTTGTATCGTGAAGTCATGAATAATGTGGTAGGGGAAGCCACAATGGAAACTATAAATCCTATCCTACTTCTTCCTGACCTACCAACTAGTAATCCCGAACCGGTGGATACTGAAGATAGTCCACTGTCTACTGAAGATAGTCCACTGTCTATGATGTCAGACAGTGAATTCTTCGAGCTAGAACGGGAAATATCTAAGCTAGGAAAGTCTATAGGAAGAGACAAGAAAGGACAAAGTAGTTATAAGTAGGGGCGCAAGCTCTTACTGGTAGATAGCTATAGGTATTATATAAGCTATCTACCGTAGGGGACATAATTTATTTGGTAGAATGCTGACCTTGCATGTTAGAAGGCTCGGTTCGAATCCGAGTGTCTCCATATAAGCTTGTGAAGCTCAATTGGTTGAGCAGAACGTTTAAGTTGTAAGATATAATATTTAAACTTCGCTATTAGTAGAGAATTGGAGGTCTCGACTAATTCCGGCTCAATATCCCTCCGGGATTAGGGATTAGCAAGCTCTAGCTTGCTAATTTCGAAGAAATAACAAATGGTTAATAGCTACGAGTATTCCCGATTCCCTAACGAAGTGTACCCATCCTTCGGAGGGATACACTTCGTTAGGGATACACTTCGTTAGGGATACACTTCGTTAGGGAGAGCTCGCCCTAATAAAAAAGCACATGTAACTCAATCGGTAGAGTGAAATATTGAAGCTATTTTTGTTGTAAGTTCAAGTCTTACCGTGTGCATATAAAAGTGTAGCTTTAGCTTGCTAATTCTTATAGTAGGCGGAGGCTCTAGCTTCGCATGCGCCTTACTCGAACGAGAAAAAAAAATAAAGGAAGAGGCGGAGCCTATTCGTTACCGCCTTATTTTAGAGCTTGCTGATTCGTGAAACGAATATTACTATCCATATCCCTCCGGGATATGGATATGCTTGCCCGATTCGTACCACGAATACCGAAGGGATACACTTCGTTAGTGCTAATCCATATCCCTCCGGGAGAGATTTCGTCTAGGCAAGCTCGATACTTCGTCTACCTGAGGGAATATGGATATGCACTACTCTTATTTTTTTTTACTTCTCGTGCTATAAGGGACTTTAGTATAATGGTGAATGCATATGACTTTTAATCATTAAAATGTAGGTTCGAATCCTGCAAGTCCTATATTTCTAGCTAGCGAGGATAAGGTACACTTCGTTAGGGAGGGAAAAAAATACAGGCGGTAACGAAGTCCCCTCTTATATTTTCGTCGCGGAAGAATCTTCCGCGAAAATCCGCAAGCGACCCTCCCAGCCTACGCCTACTCGTATAGCAGTAGACTTCGTCTCTCCGCAGGAGCAAGCTCCCCCTAACGAAGTGTGAGGCACGCCACCCATCCTTCGGAGAGAGAGCTTGCCCTAGATGAAGTCTCGAGCTTGCGTAGTCCTTACACTTCGTTAGGAGTACGCTCCGCTAAAAAAAGAAATAAATTTCTTTTTTTTTTTACTCCGGTAGTCCCCTAACGAAGTGTACTCGTCAAGAAGAATGCCCCCACTTCGTTGGGATTAGGAGAAGTCTCGAGCTAGCTGAGTCCTAATCCCGACGGGGATATGGATTACACAATTAAAAGCAGGCATGTCGGAATGGAAGACGAAGTCGTTTTAGGTGCGACGGGTATTATTACCATAGAGGTTCAAGTCCTCTTGCCTGTACATTAATAATTATTTAGCCTACTCCCTAGTTTAATTACGAGCTTTAGCTTGCTGAGTCCGAAGGACTATAGCGATTAAAAAAAAAAAAAGCAAAGTTCGAGGCTTCGCCTATCCGATATTCGTGGAACGAATCGCGCAATATTTTTTTTCTTCGAGCTTACTAGTACTAATCCGGCTCCGCCAGATATGTACTATAAAAAAAAAAAATCCCGCAAGCTCTGGTGGCGTGCCTCACACTTCGTTAGGAAGAGCTCGCTGATGAGGCGAAGCCTACTCCGGACTATTGAATAGGGGAGGGGCTATCTTGCCTCCTATATCTATATCCTGTCGATTAATGGGTAGATCATAAATTTTTGGTATTTACAGTCGGTGTTCGAATCACCGCAGGATAATTTTATCTTAATATTAGTAGCGAAGCGCGAAGCGCGAAGCGCGAAGCATATCCTTCGAATTTTTTTTTATCTAATCCCAACGAAG
>NW_001837916.1:0-15604 GCF_000240135.3 Fusarium graminearum PH-1
TATCCTCGTAGTATAGTTACAGTAGATAAAGAATATATAGATAAGCCTACTTAAGGGACTAGTTGTACCCCAGTCGGGGTACAAGTAGTCTCTAAAGTAAGAGCTTATCATATATACGAAGTAATGTACGTCGCGGAGAGGTAATGCTCCGCGACGTCTTTAGAGGCAAGGGAAGAAATCTCCTTCTTCCCTTGCGCCGCGAAATAACCAGATATGGGTTAATAGTAAAATAGGTATCAGAAGGAGATCAATTAGTTAATTTATTGTAAATTAACTAATAGATCGGTGTATAGAAGCTACAGGAGTTGCACCTGAGGGGTATAGAGCCGTCGACCCTAATATCCAAAAGATAATAGGGCTATGTCACCTAAGACCCTAACCGCTGGGTGGATTAGCTAAATTAACTGATGAAAGTTGCACTATAAATAGCGAGAAAAGGTGGTCCCAGCCAATCCTAATCACCTAAAGGGAAAGCGGGTAAGTAGTCTCAGCAGTATGGGCTTTTCGAATGTTATATTGAGGCTTAAATACTTTAATGTAGAATCGTTCTCTTTTAAGTAGCAGTTCAGGTTCGCAGTGTTCTATAATAGAAAAAGAGAACTTGTCCATTCCGAATTCCAGAATAGCCCTAGCTATTCTAGATTTATCCGTAGCCTCCTGTAAGGCTTTATTGTTAGAATAGAACTTAAGTCTCTCTCTAAGGTCGCTAGCTTTACCAATATACCTTTTTTTATTGATTAAATTAGTAAACATATAAATACCAGATTGATGAAAAATAGCGTCATATGCGTTAGAAGGCAACCCTTGCAAAACACGTAGTACTTCCTGATCATTGTGTATACGTAGGTTTTTGTCTTCAATCTGGTCAAATAACTGGGGAAGTAAATGAGGAGGTGTACTAGTACGTCTAGTTTTACGTGTTAATACATCCCTTGCTTCAATAAAATGCGGTAATGCTACAAGGATGGATGTAGAGAGGTTTACACGGTTGGTCTGATGCTGCAGTTCCTTTAAGAAAGAGCTAAACGTAGGGAAGCCGGCCTGGAAAACAACCGTGGTTTTAAAAGATTCACCATCAGGTTTAGTAATTGTGACCATAACATTCTCGTAAGTCAAAGTCTTACGATCAATATCAATAGTGTTATTTTTGTTCTCGGAAAAAATATAAACCGGTAAATTGTAATTAATTAAAGTGTTGTTTTTCATGTAGAATCAGCAGGGTTTGCACCTGAAAGAGTCGGACGAGTCCGCTCATAGCCTCTAGCTGGCTCAGTTTCTTTAATTGAGACTATAACTGATTAATCGATCAGACTATAAGTAAAAAAGCTAAAATGAAAATAATAGAAACCTCAGGAATCGCACCTGTATGAATTGGCCTCACCCAATCTTAACCGCTAAATGGTGGCTTCCTAAATAAAGAGAGGCTAGACTCTGGTTGATCAATCAATCAGATCATAGGAAAAAAGCTTTTAATGAATAATTATAGAAGCCTCAGGGGTTGCACCTGAGTGAATTGGCCGCACCCAATCTTAACCACTAAAAGGTGACTTCTTTAATAAAGAGAGCAGAGTACCGCTCTCCTTATAATCTAAGTTATATATGAAAATAGTCAATAAGGTATAAATCAGGATAGGCCTAAGTAAGATGGTCATATGCTAACGGGCTGTATATAGCAACTTTATTCAACCATCAAGGGTAACCAATCCCTGTCCTTAGGTTATCTAATCTGTGGGGCAGGCAGACCTGTACGTACTAAGATAACTTTTCGGTAGTATCACGCGGCGTTCCACAATGTTTTTAGTCGCCGACTATCTGTCCCTTCATACCAAGATGGGAAAACTCGCTTCCCTCAAGGTAATCCAGCCTCACTGGTCCACCCACTTACCACCAGATAGCCTAACAACTCAACGTATATCCTGTAGCTCCCAGCTCTAGATAGTAGATCCGCCTCACCGGTCCTCTACATTGGGATAGTTTTCACTTAGCATTATGAATAACATAATGTAAATTTATACTAACCAACTTTCTCTAGGGCTGTTGCCTCTGAGCTAAAAATACCTTATTGTACGTCAAATTTTAGACTCCTTCCAAGCTTTACTCCCCCGCAACGTTCCAATACACAACTAAATTCACCAGTTTTATAAATAAGTGATAAACTAACTAAATAATTCTTCTAGGAATAGATTAAGCCAAATCTAAAAGAATAAACAGGGAGCAGATGGTAGGGTGTGAGGCCCCATACAAAAGACTATGAATATTCCTCTATGGATTAGAATTTAGGTTTACTAAAAATAAATAAAAAAAAGCAAGATAAAGCTGCATATTTTCCCGCAACAGAAAATACACACCCCGAAGGTAAAATTTGATTTCCTATCTAGCTTCAAAATAGACTGTGTAAAGGTTATTAATAATATTACAACTAAAGGGCATATCAGAAGTAAAAATTAAAAATAAATACTATCCTACTAAACGTGGGTAAAGTAGAAAGTGCGAACTCCCCACAGTAACTAAAAAAGTATAGTCTCCCTATTTTTAACTAGACATAAGCTATAATATATAGATACTTGAGTGTAAAGCAAAGGTAGCTATACGCTAGAATCAGGGGATAAAACCCTAAACCTAGACTGTAAGCGTGCAACTAAACACCCAAGTAAAAATATAAGTTAAATACAAACGGTAATATAAACCGTAGGTATAAAACAGATATCTTATAGATATCAATGTATTAGAGCTAATACATAACGACTAAGCAAAGTAGCGTAAACCGAGCCACGAATAAATCTGAAAAAATTAAAAAGGTAAAACTGGTCGTGGTTAGTAAACACTAAATGGCATTAGTCACTAGCAGGTCTACATTGTCATCTAAAAATGGGGTGGATGTAGGATGTATGAAAAAGGGTAAGCAATATAAAGTAAAAAGAATGAAAAATTAATTAAGAGGAGTTCTAGCAATGTTCCCTGTGATCTTTTCTATATCATGTATCTCTTTAGCTAATAGGGTTTGGTTATACTTAAGATTGGATATGCTTTTAGTATTATCATTAATCTCCTTAATGAGATTAATTTTAGTATTTTCCATGAAATCAAGTTTATTTTTGATATTGTGTATACTAGTTGTAATATCATGGTTGATATTAGTAATAGATAGATAGGCATTTTTGTACTTATCTCTGATACTAGAAGGAATATGATCTACATCTTTGATGTTATTAATATTAAACTGTTTAGTTAATTCCAGCTTTTGTTTGACTAGGTTAGAAGATTCCTGTTCAATCTTCGTAACTTTAAATTCTAAGTTAATGTTACTGATTTCAAGTTGTGATAAAAGGTTATTCTTTTCTTCAAAAATAACCTTTTTCTTGAATAATTCATCGTGTAGACTAGTAGGGTAAACATTTGTACCTAGATCAGTATTTAATTTACGTAAAGAAGAGATATTCTCAGTTTGGGCTAAGGGATTATCATTAAAGTCTGATTCAACTGGTTTAATATTAGCTGTAACATCGGCCACCTCAGCTTTGGTATCTAGTTTAAGCCTAGAATAGAGTTCTGTATCCTCAAACCTTACTACTTTTTTAGGAGCATTCCGTAGCTGTTGAGAATCAATAGTAAGCTCGACTTGTAAAGGGGAAGTGTGGCCTAATTTAACTTCTGGGGAGTTGTGTTTGTTAAGGGTAGTTGACGTAAGAGTCTGAGTCTGGTCTTGATAGTAAAAATACTTAGAGAAAGTGGAACTAGTAGAGTCAGAGGTTGAGCTTTTAGGAGAAGTGTTTTTACTGTAGCTTTCCGTATAAGGTGTGACCTGATAATTTTCATAATAAGTCCGTAGGGGGTCGGTAATTAAACCTGCAATATTAGGGCTATGTATCGTAACAGTCGTATCTTTAAAGGGGAAGGTATTCGTATTATTAGGATATAAATTAAGGGAAAAATTCTTAAAGTGTAATTTAGTATCATTAATAATAATGTAGGATAAGTCTTCAAAGAGTGAAGGGAAAAAGCGAAGGTTGTTAAAATCCAGCATAGGAAATAATCAGGTGGATTTATTGAAAATATGTTTATTATTAGCAATATCCGGGTTTTGTTGTAAAGTACTCTGAACATTATCTAAAAAGGCCTTATTTAGTGGTGTGGTGTGCCTTTTATCTGTATACGTAGCCGCCTCAGAAGTTCTAACAGGGGCCGTGTAATCGTAACCATAAATATAAGGTCTTGCCTTGATCAGCTCTAAATCTGTTTCTATTTCTTTCGTCAAATCAAGCAATTCAGGCAAAAGGTCTTTCGCGGTAAATAGAAAGAGAACAAAATAAGGGATAAAGATCAACGTAAGGGTGATAATAGAATGCATAAGTTTAAAAAATAGTGTATAGGTATATGATAGTTTAATAGGTTTAGGTTTATATATGTGTTGATTTTCTTCGTTAATCGACTTAGAAAACAGTCGATTTTTAGAAGGGGTGATGGTTTGTAGGGTCTTGGATTTATCTAGGTGTAAAGTATCTGTAGGTTGAAAAACAAATCCAGCTTCATCAAAGCTAGGGAATCTCTTTTTCACGTAAAGTATGAACTCTTCGCTTTTCTCGGTCAAAGGAACTTTCTTAAATTGGCCTTTAAGTTTAAGGACAGAAATATAAGACTTAGAAAATAATTTATCGCCCTTAAATCCTTCGAGGAATTTAAGAACCTCTCCGTAGTTATTAAATTTACTTAGATGTAAATTTAATTTATTGTGTACAAGAGCTATGACGAAATTAATGTAAATAAGCCTGGTTTCCTCGTCATAAGAATTACTTTTGTTCAAGTAACCTCTAGAGTGCATAAAGGGGTAAGTGAAAACAGTATGCAACAAAGAGGCCGAAAATAAGTTCCTTTTTGTTCGTGGCGTTAAAAAGGTAAAGGTCGCAATAATCTTATCTGTATAATAAAAAGTGTAATTTTTCATATAAACTATTCAGGAGTTGCACCTAAAATTTAGCCCAAAACTATATGCCCTAGAAAGGGCTAAACAAAACTAATTAGTTCTTAAAAAGCGGAAGAAAAGTAGTAAATTTAGTGTTAAATCTGTCTCTAAATAAGTCTAACGAGGGAAGGGAGACCCGAGTTAGAATTATGTCGGATTTAACACGTCAGGTTGTATATAAGTTGAGCTTAACAGGATCCCGGGTAGGTAAAAAGTGTAGAGGTAAAATAAAGATTAATTAAATTTAAGGAATGAAATTTAATTAATTAGCTAGTAAAAGAGGGGGGTAAAAGTAATAAAGAAGTATAGCCTGAGCAGAAAGTAGATCTAGTATAAAAATACAGCGAACAGTAGAGTCGGGACTCTCCGGATTCGCTGGATATGAAGGGATAGCCTTAAGTCGCGGAGGGAATATTCCCTCCGCGACGTCTCGTAAGGCGTAAGGGAAGAAAAGGGGTTCTTCCCTTGCTCCGGAATAAATATAACAGTTAGCCTAGGGTATGGCGAAGGAAAAAAAGGAATCCGAGGGAAAAAATATACGTGAACTTATTCTAAGTTCACGTATATTTACTACTAGATACGTGAACTTATTCTAAGTTCACGTATATTTACCACTAGATACGTGAACTTATCCTAAGTTCACGTATCTTTACCTCTAGATACGTGAACTTATTCTAAGTTCACGTATCTATACTAATAGGTAAGCCTAACTCTAATAGACTAATTGACCTTAGGGGTCAATTAGTCTCGGAAGTGCAGGCTTATCTAATCTAGACCACAATATGTATCGATATAAAAATATAATACATATTGTGGTATATGCCGCGAAGGTTGACCTTCGCGGTATATCTGATAGTATGTCGCGGAGGTTGACGACCTCCGCGACATCTCGTAAGTACTAGTTACAGTAGATAAAGAATATATAGATAAGCCTACTTAAGGGACTAGTTGTACCCCAGTCGGGGTACAAGTAGTCTCTAAAGTAAGAGCTTATCATATATACGAAGTAATGTACGTCGCGGAGAGGTAATGCTCCGCGACGTCTTTAGAGGCAAGGGAAGAAATCTCCTTCTTCCCTTGCGCCGCGAAATAACCAGATATGGGTTAATAGTAAAATAGGTATCAGAAGGAGATCAATTAGTTAATTTATTGTAAATTAACTAATAGATCGGTGTATAGAAGCTACAGGAGTTGCACCTGAGGGGTATAGAGCCGTCGACCCTAATATCCAAAAGATAATAGGGCTATGTCACCTAAGACCCTAACCGCTGGGTGGATTAGCTAAATTAACTGATGAAAGTTGCACTATAAATAGCGAGAAAAGGTGGTCCCAGCCAATCCTAATCACCTAAAGGGAAAGCGGGTAAGTAGTCTCAGCAGTATGGGCTTTTCGAATGTTATATTGAGGCTTAAATACTTTAATGTAGAATCGTTCTCTTTTAAGTAGCAGTTCAGGTTCGCAGTGTTCTATAATAGAAAAAGAGAACTTGTCCATTCCGAATTCCAGAATAGCCCTAGCTATTCTAGATTTATCCGTAGCCTCCTGTAAGGCTTTATTGTTAGAATAGAACTTAAGTCTCTCTCTAAGGTCGCTAGCTTTACCAATATACCTTTTTTTATTGATTAAATTAGTAAACATATAAATACCAGATTGATGAAAAATAGCGTCATATGCGTTAGAAGGCAACCCTTGCAAAACACGTAGTACTTCCTGATCATTGTGTATACGTAGGTTTTTGTCTTCAATCTGGTCAAATAACTGGGGAAGTAAATGAGGAGGTGTACTAGTACGTCTAGTTTTACGTGTTAATACATCCCTTGCTTCAATAAAATGCGGTAATGCTACAAGGATGGATGTAGAGAGGTTTACACGGTTGGTCTGATGCTGCAGTTCCTTTAAGAAAGAGCTAAACGTAGGGAAGCCGGCCTGGAAAACAACCGTGGTTTTAAAAGATTCACCATCAGGTTTAGTAATTGTGACCATAACATTCTCGTAAGTCAAAGTCTTACGATCAATATCAATAGTGTTATTTTTGTTCTCGGAAAAAATATAAACCGGTAAATTGTAATTAATTAAAGTGTTGTTTTTCATGTAGAATCAGCAGGGTTTGCACCTGAAAGAGTCGGACGAGTCCGCTCATAGCCTCTAGCTGGCTCAGTTTCTTTAATTGAGACTATAACTGATTAATCGATCAGACTATAAGTAAAAAAGCTAAAATGAAAATAATAGAAACCTCAGGAATCGCACCTGTATGAATTGGCCTCACCCAATCTTAACCGCTAAATGGTGGCTTCCTAAATAAAGAGAGGCTAGACTCTGGTTGATCAATCAATCAGATCATAGGAAAAAAGCTTTTAATGAATAATTATAGAAGCCTCAGGGGTTGCACCTGAGTGAATTGGCCGCACCCAATCTTAACCACTAAAAGGTGACTTCTTTAATAAAGAGAGCAGAGTACCGCTCTCCTTATAATCTAAGTTATATATGAAAATAGTCAATAAGGTATAAATCAGGATAGGCCTAAGTAAGATGGTCATATGCTAACGGGCTGTATATAGCAACTTTATTCAACCATCAAGGGTAACCAATCCCTGTCCTTAGGTTATCTAATCTGTGGGGCAGGCAGACCTGTACGTACTAAGATAACTTTTCGGTAGTATCACGCGGCGTTCCACAATGTTTTTAGTCGCCGACTATCTGTCCCTTCATACCAAGATGGGAAAACTCGCTTCCCTCAAGGTAATCCAGCCTCACTGGTCCACCCACTTACCACCAGATAGCCTAACAACTCAACGTATATCCTGTAGCTCCCAGCTCTAGATAGTAGATCCGCCTCACCGGTCCTCTACATTGGGATAGTTTTCACTTAGCATTATGAATAACATAATGTAAATTTATACTAACCAACTTTCTCTAGGGCTGTTGCCTCTGAGCTAAAAATACCTTATTGTACGTCAAATTTTAGACTCCTTCCAAGCTTTACTCCCCCGCAACGTTCCAATACACAACTAAATTCACCAGTTTTATAAATAAGTGATAAACTAACTAAATAATTCTTCTAGGAATAGATTAAGCCAAATCTAAAAGAATAAACAGGGAGCAGATGGTAGGGTGTGAGGCCCCATACAAAAGACTATGAATATTCCTCTATGGATTAGAATTTAGGTTTACTAAAAATAAATAAAAAAAAGCAAGATAAAGCTGCATATTTTCCCGCAACAGAAAATACACACCCCGAAGGTAAAATTTGATTTCCTATCTAGCTTCAAAATAGACTGTGTAAAGGTTATTAATAATATTACAACTAAAGGGCATATCAGAAGTAAAAATTAAAAATAAATACTATCCTACTAAACGTGGGTAAAGTAGAAAGTGCGAACTCCCCACAGTAACTAAAAAAGTATAGTCTCCCTATTTTTAACTAGACATAAGCTATAATATATAGATACTTGAGTGTAAAGCAAAGGTAGCTATACGCTAGAATCAGGGGATAAAACCCTAAACCTAGACTGTAAGCGTGCAACTAAACACCCAAGTAAAAATATAAGTTAAATACAAACGGTAATATAAACCGTAGGTATAAAACAGATATCTTATAGATATCAATGTATTAGAGCTAATACATAACGACTAAGCAAAGTAGCGTAAACCGAGCCACGAATAAATCTGAAAAAATTAAAAAGGTAAAACTGGTCGTGGTTAGTAAACACTAAATGGCATTAGTCACTAGCAGGTCTACATTGTCATCTAAAAATGGGGTGGATGTAGGATGTATGAAAAAGGGTAAGCAATATAAAGTAAAAAGAATGAAAAATTAATTAAGAGGAGTTCTAGCAATGTTCCCTGTGATCTTTTCTATATCATGTATCTCTTTAGCTAATAGGGTTTGGTTATACTTAAGATTGGATATGCTTTTAGTATTATCATTAATCTCCTTAATGAGATTAATTTTAGTATTTTCCATGAAATCAAGTTTATTTTTGATATTGTGTATACTAGTTGTAATATCATGGTTGATATTAGTAATAGATAGATAGGCATTTTTGTACTTATCTCTGATACTAGAAGGAATATGATCTACATCTTTGATGTTATTAATATTAAACTGTTTAGTTAATTCCAGCTTTTGTTTGACTAGGTTAGAAGATTCCTGTTCAATCTTCGTAACTTTAAATTCTAAGTTAATGTTACTGATTTCAAGTTGTGATAAAAGGTTATTCTTTTCTTCAAAAATAACCTTTTTCTTGAATAATTCATCGTGTAGACTAGTAGGGTAAACATTTGTACCTAGATCAGTATTTAATTTACGTAAAGAAGAGATATTCTCAGTTTGGGCTAAGGGATTATCATTAAAGTCTGATTCAACTGGTTTAATATTAGCTGTAACATCGGCCACCTCAGCTTTGGTATCTAGTTTAAGCCTAGAATAGAGTTCTGTATCCTCAAACCTTACTACTTTTTTAGGAGCATTCCGTAGCTGTTGAGAATCAATAGTAAGCTCGACTTGTAAAGGGGAAGTGTGGCCTAATTTAACTTCTGGGGAGTTGTGTTTGTTAAGGGTAGTTGACGTAAGAGTCTGAGTCTGGTCTTGATAGTAAAAATACTTAGAGAAAGTGGAACTAGTAGAGTCAGAGGTTGAGCTTTTAGGAGAAGTGTTTTTACTGTAGCTTTCCGTATAAGGTGTGACCTGATAATTTTCATAATAAGTCCGTAGGGGGTCGGTAATTAAACCTGCAATATTAGGGCTATGTATCGTAACAGTCGTATCTTTAAAGGGGAAGGTATTCGTATTATTAGGATATAAATTAAGGGAAAAATTCTTAAAGTGTAATTTAGTATCATTAATAATAATGTAGGATAAGTCTTCAAAGAGTGAAGGGAAAAAGCGAAGGTTGTTAAAATCCAGCATAGGAAATAATCAGGTGGATTTATTGAAAATATGTTTATTATTAGCAATATCCGGGTTTTGTTGTAAAGTACTCTGAACATTATCTAAAAAGGCCTTATTTAGTGGTGTGGTGTGCCTTTTATCTGTATACGTAGCCGCCTCAGAAGTTCTAACAGGGGCCGTGTAATCGTAACCATAAATATAAGGTCTTGCCTTGATCAGCTCTAAATCTGTTTCTATTTCTTTCGTCAAATCAAGCAATTCAGGCAAAAGGTCTTTCGCGGTAAATAGAAAGAGAACAAAATAAGGGATAAAGATCAACGTAAGGGTGATAATAGAATGCATAAGTTTAAAAAATAGTGTATAGGTATATGATAGTTTAATAGGTTTAGGTTTATATATGTGTTGATTTTCTTCGTTAATCGACTTAGAAAACAGTCGATTTTTAGAAGGGGTGATGGTTTGTAGGGTCTTGGATTTATCTAGGTGTAAAGTATCTGTAGGTTGAAAAACAAATCCAGCTTCATCAAAGCTAGGGAATCTCTTTTTCACGTAAAGTATGAACTCTTCGCTTTTCTCGGTCAAAGGAACTTTCTTAAATTGGCCTTTAAGTTTAAGGACAGAAATATAAGACTTAGAAAATAATTTATCGCCCTTAAATCCTTCGAGGAATTTAAGAACCTCTCCGTAGTTATTAAATTTACTTAGATGTAAATTTAATTTATTGTGTACAAGAGCTATGACGAAATTAATGTAAATAAGCCTGGTTTCCTCGTCATAAGAATTACTTTTGTTCAAGTAACCTCTAGAGTGCATAAAGGGGTAAGTGAAAACAGTATGCAACAAAGAGGCCGAAAATAAGTTCCTTTTTGTTCGTGGCGTTAAAAAGGTAAAGGTCGCAATAATCTTATCTGTATAATAAAAAGTGTAATTTTTCATATAAACTATTCAGGAGTTGCACCTAAAATTTAGCCCAAAACTATATGCCCTAGAAAGGGCTAAACAAAACTAATTAGTTCTTAAAAAGCGGAAGAAAAGTAGTAAATTTAGTGTTAAATCTGTCTCTAAATAAGTCTAACGAGGGAAGGGAGACCCGAGTTAGAATTATGTCGGATTTAACACGTCAGGTTGTATATAAGTTGAGCTTAACAGGATCCCGGGTAGGTAAAAAGTGTAGAGGTAAAATAAAGATTAATTAAATTTAAGGAATGAAATTTAATTAATTAGCTAGTAAAAGAGGGGGGTAAAAGTAATAAAGAAGTATAGCCTGAGCAGAAAGTAGATCTAGTATAAAAATACAGCGAACAGTAGAGTCGGGACTCTCCGGATTCGCTGGATATGAAGGGATAGCCTTAAGTCGCGGAGGGAATATTCCCTCCGCGACGTCTCGTAAGGCGTAAGGGAAGAAAAGGGGTTCTTCCCTTGCTCCGGAATAAATATAACAGTTAGCCTAGGGTATGGCGAAGGAAAAAAAGGAATCCGAGGGAAAAAATATACGTGAACTTATTCTAAGTTCACGTATATTTACTACTAGATACGTGAACTTATTCTAAGTTCACGTATATTTACCACTAGATACGTGAACTTATCCTAAGTTCACGTATCTTTACCTCTAGATACGTGAACTTATTCTAAGTTCACGTATCTATACTAATAGGTAAGCCTAACTCTAATAGACTAATTGACCTTAGGGGTCAATTAGTCTCGGAAGTGCAGGCTTATCTAATCTAGACCACAATATGTATCGATATAAAAATATAATACATATTGTGGTATATGCCGCGAAGGTTGACCTTCGCGGTATATCTGATAGTATGTCGCGGAGGTTGACGACCTCCGCGACATCTCGTAAGTACTAGTTACAGTAGATAAAGAATATATAGATAAGCCTACTTAAGGGACTAGTTGTACCCCAGTCGGGGTACAAGTAGTCTCTAAAGTAAGAGCTTATCATATATACGAAGTAATGTACGTCGCGGAGAGGTAATGCTCCGCGACGTCTTTAGAGGCAAGGGAAGAAATCTCCTTCTTCCCTTGCGCCGCGAAATAACCAGATATGGGTTAATAGTAAAATAGGTATCAGAAGGAGATCAATTAGTTAATTTATTGTAAATTAACTAATAGATCGGTGTATAGAAGCTACAGGAGTTGCACCTGAGGGGTATAGAGCCGTCGACCCTAATATCCAAAAGATAATAGGGCTATGTCACCTAAGACCCTAACCGCTGGGTGGATTAGCTAAATTAACTGATGAAAGTTGCACTATAAATAGCGAGAAAAGGTGGTCCCAGCCAATCCTAATCACCTAAAGGGAAAGCGGGTAAGTAGTCTCAGCAGTATGGGCTTTTCGAATGTTATATTGAGGCTTAAATACTTTAATGTAGAATCGTTCTCTTTTAAGTAGCAGTTCAGGTTCGCAGTGTTCTATAATAGAAAAAGAGAACTTGTCCATTCCGAATTCCAGAATAGCCCTAGCTATTCTAGATTTATCCGTAGCCTCCTGTAAGGCTTTATTGTTAGAATAGAACTTAAGTCTCTCTCTAAGGTCGCTAGCTTTACCAATATACCTTTTTTTATTGATTAAATTAGTAAACATATAAATACCAGATTGATGAAAAATAGCGTCATATGCGTTAGAAGGCAACCCTTGCAAAACACGTAGTACTTCCTGATCATTGTGTATACGTAGGTTTTTGTCTTCAATCTGGTCAAATAACTGGGGAAGTAAATGAGGAGGTGTACTAGTACGTCTAGTTTTACGTGTTAATACATCCCTTGCTTCAATAAAATGCGGTAATGCTACAAGGATGGATGTAGAGAGGTTTACACGGTTGGTCTGATGCTGCAGTTCCTTTAAGAAAGAGCTAAACGTAGGGAAGCCGGCCTGGAAAACAACCGTGGTTTTAAAAGATTCACCATCAGGTTTAGTAATTGTGACCATAACATTCTCGTAAGTCAAAGTCTTACGATCAATATCAATAGTGTTATTTTTGTTCTCGGAAAAAATATAAACCGGTAAATTGTAATTAATTAAAGTGTTGTTTTTCATGTAGAATCAGCAGGGTTTGCACCTGAAAGAGTCGGACGAGTCCGCTCATAGCCTCTAGCTGGCTCAGTTTCTTTAATTGAGACTATAACTGATTAATCGATCAGACTATAAGTAAAAAAGCTAAAATGAAAATAATAGAAACCTCAGGAATCGCACCTGTATGAATTGGCCTCACCCAATCTTAACCGCTAAATGGTGGCTTCCTAAATAAAGAGAGCAGAGTACCGCTCTCCTTATAATCTAAGTTATATATGAAAATAGTCAATAAGGTATAAATCAGGATAGGCCTAAGTAAGATGGTCATATGCTAACGGGCTGTATATAGCAACTTTATTCAACCATCAAGGGTAACCAATCCCTGTCCTTAGGTTATCTAATCTGTGGGGCAGGCAGACCTGTACGTACTAAGATAACTTTTCGGTAGTATCACGCGGCGTTCCACAATGTTTTTAGTCGCCGACTATCTGTCCCTTCATACCAAGATGGGAAAACTCGCTTCCCTCAAGGTAATCCAGCCTCACTGGTCCACCCACTTACCACCAGATAGCCTAACAACTCAACGTATATCCTGTAGCTCCCAGCTCTAGATAGTAGATCCGCCTCACCGGTCCTCTACATTGGGATAGTTTTCACTTAGCATTATGAATAACATAATGTAAATTTATACTAACCAACTTTCTCTAGGGCTGTTGCCTCTGAGCTAAAAATACCTTATTGTACGTCAAATTTTAGACTCCTTCCAAGCTTTACTCCCCCGCAACGTTCCAATACACAACTAAATTCACCAGTTTTATAAATAAGTGATAAACTAACTAAATAATTCTTCTAGGAATAGATTAAGCCAAATCTAAAAGAATAAACAGGGAGCAGATGGTAGGGTGTGAGGCCCCATACAAAAGACTATGAATATTCCTCTATGGATTAGAATTTAGGTTTACTAAAAATAAATAAAAAAAAGCAAGATAAAGCTGCATATTTTCCCGCAACAGAAAATACACACCCCGAAGGTAAAATTTGATTTCCTATCTAGCTTCAAAATAGACTGTGTAAAGGTTATTAATAATATTACAACTAAAGGGCATATCAGAAGTAAAAATTAAAAATAAATACTATCCTACTAAACGTGGGTAAAGTAGAAAGTGCGAACTCCCCACAGTAACTAAAAAAGTATAGTCTCCCTATTTTTAACTAGACATAAGCTATAATATATAGATACTTGAGTGTAAAGCAAAGGTAGCTATACGCTAGAATCAGGGGATAAAACCCTAAACCTAGACTGTAAGCGTGCAACTAAACACCCAAGTAAAAATATAAGTTAAATACAAACGGTAATATAAACCGTAGGTATAAAACAGATATCTTATAGATATCAATGTATTAGAGCTAATACATAACGACTAAGCAAAGTAGCGTAAACCGAGCCACGAATAAATCTGAAAAAATTAAAAAGGTAAAACTGGTCGTGGTTAGTAAACACTAAATGGCATTAGTCACTAGCAGGTCTACATTGTCATCTAAAAATGGGGTGGATGTAGGATGTATGAAAAAGGGTAAGCAATATAAAGTAAAAAGAATGAAAAATTAATTAAGAGGAGTTCTAGCAATGTTCCCTGTGATCTTTTCTATATCATGTATCTCTTTAGCTAATAGGGTTTGGTTATACTTAAGATTGGATATGCTTTTAGTATTATCATTAATCTCCTTAATGAGATTAATTTTAGTATTTTCCATGAAATCAAGTTTATTTTTGATATTGTGTATACTAGTTGTAATATCATGGTTGATATTAGTAATAGATAGATAGGCATTTTTGTACTTATCTCTGATACTAGAAGGAATATGATCTACATCTTTGATGTTATTAATATTAAACTGTTTAGTTAATTCCAGCTTTTGTTTGACTAGGTTAGAAGATTCCTGTTCAATCTTCGTAACTTTAAATTCTAAGTTAATGTTACTGATTTCAAGTTGTGATAAAAGGTTATTCTTTTCTTCAAAAATAACCTTTTTCTTGAATAATTCATCGTGTAGACTAGTAGGGTAAACATTTGTACCTAGATCAGTATTTAATTTACGTAAAGAAGAGATATTCTCAGTTTGGGCTAAGGGATTATCATTAAAGTCTGATTCAACTGGTTTAATATTAGCTGTAACATCGGCCACCTCAGCTTTGGTATCTAGTTTAAGCCTAGAATAGAGTTCTGTATCCTCAAACCTTACTACTTTTTTAGGAGCATTCCGTAGCTGTTGAGAATCAATAGTAAGCTCGACTTGTAAAGGGGAAGTGTGGCCTAATTTAACTTCTGGGGAGTTGTGTTTGTTAAGGGTAGTTGACGTAAGAGTCTGAGTCTGGTCTTGATAGTAAAAATACTTAGAGAAAGTGGAACTAGTAGAGTCAGAGGTTGAGCTTTTAGGAGAAGTGTTTTTACTGTAGCTTTCCGTATAAGGTGTGACCTGATAATTTTCATAATAAGTCCGTAGGGGGTCGGTAATTAAACCTGCAATATTAGGGCTATGTATCGTAACAGTCGTATCTTTAAAGGGGAAGGTATTCGTATTATTAGGATATAAATTAAGGGAAAAATTCTTAAAGTGTAATTTAGTATCATTAATAATAATGTAGGATAAATGTCAAAGAGTGAAGGGAAAAAGCGAAGCTGTTGTCCCGTGTAAGGCATAGGAAATAATCAGGTGGATTTATTGAAA